>NW_026461953.1:0-66382 GCF_021730395.1 Mercenaria mercenaria | reverse complement strand
CTATTATTAACAGCAACTCAACAATTATTATAGCAATGATAGCATGGAAAGGAATTCAAGCACTATCTTGGCTTAATGTGTTACGGTATCAATATATCAAACATACAAATTATCCTGACAAACCAAAGCATAGAAATCTGGGAAAGATATATTCTGAGTTGTTTCGTATCCGTGGAAGTTCTGTTTTTTACGATAAGAACAGTTCTTTCGTTGTGTTAAAACAGTCCAAAGGGCACAACATAGTCTTCCATGCAGGCCTGTTGTTGCAGCAACAAGAAAAGCACTGCTGCTGTTAAAAATTGGAATAAGATGGTAGGTACACTATTTACAAAGTAGCTAACACTATAGGTATTTCAGAAGCGACCGTCCATCATATTCTGACAGACCATTTGAAATTAAAGAAGGTTCTCCTTGACGAAAACTATTGACGACGGACAATCAGTCGCGATTTGTCAACATACATCAAACCTTTCGACTCTGGTTATAATAACACGCCTACATGTCAAGGCAAATAACAACGATTACAATGTTAATGTTTGCAATTTAAACGCATTTAATGTCATAAATTTATTACAAAGATTTCGAAAACGTATCAAAATATAAAAAACAATGTAAATACTTTAGTGTAAATATTAAGAATCTTTAGTTAAACAATAAATGGAAGACAGTGGTATGTTATGTCAAAATCAGCTCCATGTATTCGAATTTGTATTACAACATTAATAATTTTCAAACGAAATATATAATAAAATAAAGCTTGCAAGCTGATTAAATATCATCATATGTGTCGTTAAAAAATTATTTATGGTTTAAAACGAATAAGAATGTAACTATATAGCTTCACAATGCTTAAAATATTACCTTACAAGAACATATATCTGAACCTGTATTATCTTTGTAAAAAAAAACGTATTAGTGAAATTACTAATATGGACATCAATAAATCAAACTGCACTTATAACAATGACAATTAAATCAAAACAATATTTGATGAATCTACAACCAAACCTTATAGGAATTTTTAAAATCCTATGAAAAACAAAGCAGTAAATATACTGAAACATGCCAATGTTCTGTCGATAAAAGCCATAGGACGCTGAAAAGATCTGAATCAAAATAATCGTTACATACATAATATTCTATCGTCAACATTATCAATTTTATATACATAACCTTAGCATACTACCACAGAAATCAGATCTGATATGTCTAACATGTATCTTACATAGTCCATTGTAATCAAGGATCAAATCTATACCAACTGTCTTGTCAAACAATACAGGATCCTTGTAATAAACTCAACAATATCAGATAACATCAGTCTTTCAATATCAAAAAATATTCTAGCATCAAGAAAATGCAAAAGCTAGAAAAAAACTTAAACAAGAACAGGATCAAAAGTAGAAATGTGCATCTAACATGAATTGAAATTAAGGCATGTCATAAATCTTAATTATTTATAAAATTTCAAAGGTGTAATTCTTGAATATTTGGGGTATCCAGGCAAAAGGTGAAGTTTCCTACAAGGGCAACCATTTTGTTTGTGGTCATTATGCAGAATGCCATTTCCACGGTCTTCTAGTTCTGGTAATTAAGTTCTGAAATATCTTATTGCAACAATATCTGTTATAACGACGAAGCATTTAGCATTGTTAGCCAAGGGTGTTGACTGGCAAGTTTATGTTAAGACTTTCAAGATTCAAGATAGTTTATTTAGGCAAAAACATACAATATGTTCATTGCCGAACATGGAATAAAACATTGTAATATGACGGTACAAAACAAGGTTTCAAAAAGTTAATATATGAGAAAAGTATGAAAATAATGATTAACATGGTATAAGTTACATACAATTAATGTATGACAAACTACTATGTAGATAGTCGTAAAATGAAAAACTTTATACAATTATGGAACATTTTCTCTTTTACAGTTTGCTAAATATATATATTTTGCTAATTTATTTATCATACTTTTTTGGTTCGATTTCATAATATGTTTAAACTTACGTAAGCTAGGCCAAGAATAATAATAATGTGGTAAACAGCTATATCTTATATCTCTGTAAAACGGACAAACCAGTAAAAAGTGAAATTCGTTCTCAACTACATTCATATTACAATGAATACATATCCTATTCTGTCTTTCAATATTTCTGTATCTACCTTCTTCTATCAACAATTTGTTAGCTGAGCATCTAAATCTACTCAAAGCTTTTCGATGATTTACATTACTTACACAACATAAATACTTTTTTATTACAAAATCATCTTTAATTATACAATAAGTATCTAGTTTAGACAAGTTATTGATTTCATTATACCATTGTTGTAAGTATTGGTCTTTTATGCGCTGAATTATTTGATTCAGTTCTACATTTGTAATATTTTGATCATTCCATATATACGCAAATCCAAGTTCATTTAACATACATCTGACATCATCAGACCACTTATTTGATATAATACTGTTATTATTCTTCATATTATAAATCCTATACACCAGTGGATCTTTATTTGTTTGTAATCTATACCAATATTTTATTATTCTTATTTTTCTGTAAACACGCAAAGGGAATCTTCCTAGTTCACCTTACACAGTGGCATTTACTGTTTGTTGTCTAACACCTAACAACTGTTTCATAAATTTCATATGCACTCGCTCAATATCTGGTGCTTTGTGTAGACCCCATATTTCCGACCCATAATTTAATATAGGTAAAACCATAGAATCAAAAAGTTTTAGTTTATCTTGTAATTCTAACGAAACTGTATCAAATAACGTATTAAGTGAAAACAACGCTCTAAGTGCTTGATTTGATAATGCTTTCTGTGGTTGGAGATAACGACCATTAGAAGAAATAGTTACTCCAAGGTATGTAAACGTTTTAACTATTTGCAATTTTTGATTTTCGTAAAATATATCAAAATTTTCAGATCCATTGCCTGGTTTACAAAGCATAACAACAGTTTTATCGGTGTTCACAGTAATACCCAATGATTTACAATAAGCATTCAACTTACCTAACAAATGTTGTAAACCCTCAACAGTATATGAAAATAAATCTGTGTCATCAGCAAATAACAAAAGAAACAATTTTAATTCTTCTACGCTAAAAACATCTACTGTATCAGTCATCACATAAGTATACATATCATTGATGAAAAATAAGAACAACAACTAGACTAGAATGTGCAATTATTTACATATTCAAAACGAAGCAATGATAATAACGTAGAGATATTGCAGTTTATTTTTCGTGTAATAAGATCTGCAGAACCCACAGGGTTTGCTGGTGCCCGATCTGGTAGAAAGAAATATATGTACATTTATTCAACTGCTATATATTTGTTATAACATGACTTTAGTGTAGATCAAAATGTAAAATAGAGTTGAGCTTTGTCTTGTATATCACATCCAGTAATTAAAAAGCTTGAATTAATACCCTCTTCCCTGTTATTATGGACTTTTAAGTTTTCAACTAAATAAATAACATAGATACCATCATTTGAGCATAAACAAATATATGTCGGAATAACTATTTATTTAACAATTTAAAAATTATATATATAGATGTTTTTTTTTTCTTTTCTAACGTAAACATAGGTACCTAACTGCATACTGGAGGATTTTAATTCAGATATCGGATCATGAAACAAAGCTTATGGAGTGAACAGTATAAATTTGTACTCGTTCATCAGAGATTCAGATACATAAATGCATAGTCTAGTTACTAGTCTAATAATAAGTTTATTTTATTACATTTTATTTTCAGTCAATGAATTTTCATTCTTTAAAATGCTACCTGTTGAATATGCGGCAGTAAGAGAAGCGAACCATATCATAACTATGAAGGGAAGTAATTTAAAACAAGTCTGAAAAGAGACTATGACTGGCATATGTAAAAACTGTGACAAGTCTTATAAATACAATTACTTCGTTGACCCTTTCTAAGGTATAATAGAAGTAGAGAATCATTTATGCATATATTTGCATTATATAGTGTAGTAAAGCCAACTACAATGTGTTAGATGTTTTAACCTTTTGTGATGTTCCTTCTTTTAGTGTACTTTGACATGCCTTTGCTTTCCCGCTCTTTCTTTTGATTGGGAGGCCATGTAGACTTCGTATTGTACATGTCGGGGAAAATCTGTAGAGATAGTTTTTTTAGTTTTAAAGTTGATTCGACAAATGGTTCAGTTTGGAATTGGATACTATGGTCAGTATTGGTTCTTGTATGGTTTATAACGGTTTACTATTACAGAAATCCTTCTTGTATTGAGATTATCATGTATTTCCGCGATGGTCTACAAACTGCCATTTATTGTATAACAATTGCATGCCACCTTATGGATTTGGTTTTACAGCTTATACATTACAGTGTCTATGAGAGACTGGTAGAATTAACAGAACTGGACCAGAAATTGATGTAATGTACAGGGGTTTTGCTTCACAAGCAAGGTAATTACTTAATGTCATATACATGTGTTTTATGTAAAGAACACAGAGTCATTTATTATGAAGTGTGTTTTACTAGTGAATTGTTAAAAATACAGTACCGCTTTACAATTATAATTTTAACATAAGTATTGATAATCATACATGACTGGCGTAAGTTATATTTAGTGTTATATACATGACTGTTTTAAGTATTTTATGCTCGTTGATAAATATGCATGCACGATTCATTTTCTGTCATAAATGTTAAGGTATACTAATGCCAATAGTCATGACACTTATTATTATTTCAGCTTCATGACTGATTTGGTACCTGTGTACCTGATCGATACTTGGAAAATGTTTAAGTGATTAATTAAATTGACTTTACTGACATGGATTAATTAGTATTTATTAACAGTCATGTAATGAGTTAGTGATGGTTTTATAGTGAAAATGTACACTGACCAAGAAGTAATTAATGAAGATTAGGTATAAACTTGCAGACTTGGTTTATTCATTTACGACATGCTCTATCGCTATATCCTGTAATAAGCCATGGTCTACAACGGCGCCCAAGATCTAAAGTTACCTACACTACTGTATCAATAGACATGAAGTTAACGAGCAATAATTATTTATCATATCAATATTCCCTGAGTATTCCTGGAAGAACCAATTTATAAATTATATACATGTAAAAAAAATAACCAAAAGGCAAGTAATAACAGGAATATCACAGGAAATTACATAACATTTTGAAATGTTTCACTTTTTACCAACAATCATCAGAAAAAGGTGTGTACTTACCAATCCTTACATACATAATGAATGTACACTTTTGCCACAGTGTAAGTCAGAATTATGTGCAATAACTTATACAACAAAAAAATCAAGCGTAACAATCCACATTTTCTCACGAATATTTTCACCTTTTCTGATAAGGCACAACCACCTATACCTATATGCTCCACCTTAGTGTAACGTAGTTTCATGCACAATGACAACATTTTCCAATTCTCCATGAATTTACCCTCGTTTGTTGATGTGTGCAATGTTGAGCTGATAAGCTTGCATTTTCACCGCAGCTTTACTCGGAACCTAATTTTAAGAAAATAAAATGTTTAAATATTTCTAGAGAGAGAAACTCCTTTGTCTTTACGACGGTTGACTGAGTTTTCGGATCATACAACCGAAGGACTCTACAGCAGTAGGTATTACGAAAAAAAAGGACATTTGTGGAATGCTTCCCGAGTTCCAACGATTAATATTTCTATTGCACTGTACCCCGTTATGATGAAGAATAAGCGGTAATCTTATATACGAGCTCATTTACAACATTTTTATACTCGACTGTGCTCCCTGATATGTCACCTATACTTTTCACGGGTAAAACCAAGAATTTTTCGAAGTACACGTCTCTATAAGATATTGTTATTTTGAAATCAGAACACTTCTCACATTTTGGATTTTTTAGAAATGTCAAAAAATAGGTATAACTTTAAAAGTTATTACTGTAAGGTAGACTGGCTCTCTAATAAACAATGACCCTTGTTTATTGGAACCATACTGTGATAGTCATTAGCCCCCAACTGTGCTGGTCAAGACAAAAATCCCTTGGTCCACTGCCAAGATCTAGGCCTTTAAGAGGCATATTTTGTGCATGTGTGGTTCAGCTGCTCCTTCGGCACAGCATGGTAACGTATTTGGAGGCATCGAGTTCGACTTCCGGTCTTGATACACATTCAAGCTCACCATGTAACATATTTACCTTTCTATGACTCGTACCTTAAAACGTTCACACAAATGACACATTTTCTTCTGAATTTCTCCTGGCATCATCTAAATACAGCCACGAATTTTTGTACTGAGAGTGTTCCTAAAATGCAAAGCACGTCAACTGTCAATATTTGTGTTCAGTCAAATTAAAGTAATAGCATAGTTGTTGTCTTATGAAGAAAAACTAATGAATGTGTTAATCATTTTCGTAACCGAGCAAGTACACATTGACCGCGTACACACGTTGCAAAACAACGGATAAAGGTTTAGTTGCGTATACCTCAAACACCATTTTGTATAATAACTCTTTTTACAATACCTAAAGGGTGATAAAAAGTTCGTGCACAAAGTTTCGCAGCTTTAGTTTTATTCACTTTCAAACAGATTGTAACATTTTACACATCATTTACCAGAAGGACCACTTTTACTTTTTATGATATTTTTTTCAGACGATCTGGCTTAGAATGAATTAGATTTTGAAAATGTTGAAATGGTACACTAGACCATGCGTTATGAATGAGACGTCAATTATTAACGGTACGGTCTCTTTATAAATGTCTGTGTCAGTCATGCCCCAGAGTTTTTTTTAAGATTGATATCGGGAGTTTTCTGGCCATTCTTCTTTAAGTATGACGTTAGGCACGTTGTTACGTAACCAGTCCTGGGTGTTACCGGCGGTATGAAGAGGGGGCCACATCTTGCTCAAAGACTCTTTTGGGGTCCAGTTCGTGTCGAGCTTGTGTCAATTTACCAAACCAGGAATTCCTTTGTAAGGCGGGTTTTTATATAATTATCTGATTTAAAGGTTTTTCTGCAGGTAATGCACTCTTGTTTAGCCTTAAGCTCTCATGGCACCCCACACCATAAACTTTACACTGTTCTTACATCAGTTGACTGTCGGAACGCGCCCATCTTGGGAGTCACAAACTATATCATTCTGTTTCTACTACAAATGACATAAATAGTTTCAGACAATTCTGAGAATGATAAAATTTTCCCATTCACTTTCTGTGAGCTTTACATATTTCCGAGGAAACGCTAATCTCCCGTACGTGTTTCATTCAGGTACGGGACATGTGTTCGCTTAAAAGTTATATGTTTTGATTTTTTGAAAGATAACACCATACAGATACATTACTGACATCATTTTCAGTCCCCTTTAGTTCTTTAGCCACACTCCTAGTCGATAAACCATGTTAACTTTATATTTGGATGACTGGTTTAATCCCCACTACTTATTCCTTTTGGACGACCACTCCGGGTTGAATCCGTCAAAGAACCAGTCTTTCGTCATCTAGCTTTCCTGTCGAGATTAACGTTTGGTCTTGTTTTACGTTCTAGATATCTAAATCAAACAAGGTGACTGCTTTCACTCTTATTGAGAGTTTGATAGTTTTTTTTTCTGGAACATCCCCTTTTGATAGAACGACGGGCATACTGTTTATAGAACAACGGGCATACTGTTTGTTTGGGAAGGGTTAGTTATTCGCCATAGGAAAATATCGTCTAAATACTGGGAATCCTATGACAAACTATGTGCATGAACCTTTGTAACATCCTGTTAATTATTTCTTTTATCAAGCATAATCGCCTGAGCTGAGGAAAATTACATGGTAAAACAACACGTACACTGTATATAAACTAGGGAGTCTTGGGTTCGAGCCGCACTGAGGTCACGACCATGCCTTTTCATATGACACCAGTACTGGTTTTTCCAGGAAGCGGACTCGAGAGTAGTTCAAATAAGCTTGAAGCTTTCATCACAATCCAGCTAAAACAAGTGAATGAAGTACTGCCATGCAATACAAAGTCCCCTACTGGTAGGCACCTAATTTTTTCTACTGTAGTTTAACATAATGAACTGATATCTGTCAATGATGTATAAACAACATTGTACTATAATATACAATATGTTATAACAAAACACTTGGATTAAAATTTGCATGTATAAAAACCTACAGTTGTTTTCATATGGAATTTTTTTTTGGCCAATTATAAAAAAGTTATCAAACAAGTTATTTATAGTATTATAGTAACAATAAAGGGAAATTAATCCTGAAAATGAAAAAAAAAAACTATTATAAGTCCACATAAAACTCTTAACCAGGTAGAGATAGGTCAAAATATACCTAAAAATCGATGTATCATGCATGTTGTACCACGGAAAAGTGGTCTCGATTTTTCCCTACGGCAAGTAATAAAAAAGTAACATTATAATCTATTTATAGTAAAAACAAAGGAACGTAATTCTAAAATCAAGGGTTCCTCATGGTGGTGAACATTTGTGCCAAGTTACATCAAAATCCCTCCAAGTATGAAGAAGAATTGCTCCGGACAATGTTATTCTTAAATTTCACCTTTTAATAAAAAGTAACATTATAATCTATTTATAGTTACAACAAAGGGACGTTATTCTAAAATCAAGGGTTCCTCATGGTGGTGAACATTTGTGCCAAGTTACATCAAAATCCCTCCAAGTATGAAGAAGAATTGCTCCGGACAATGTTATTCTTAAATTTCACCTTTTAATAAAAAGTAACATTATAATCTATTTATAGTTACAACAAAGGGACGTTATTCTAAAATCAAGGGTGCTTCATGGTGGTGTACATTTGTGCCAAGTTACATCAAAATCCCTCCAAGAATGAAGAAGAATTGCTCCGGACAAAGTTATTCTTAAATTAAACCTGTGACCTCCAAGTATGACCTTGATCTTAGACGTAGGGACCTGGTTCTTGCGCAAGACAATCCGTCTCAAGGTGGTGAACATTTGTGCCAAGTTACATCAAAATCCCTCCATGCATGAAGAAGAAATGCTCCGGACAAAGTCATCTTTGTATCTGACCTTTGGCCTCTAAGTGTGACCTTGACCTTAGACCTAGGGCCCAGGTTTTGCGCATGACATGTTGTCTCATCCAGGGGAATATTTGTACCAAGTAACATTTAAATCATGGCTTGCATGACAAAGTTATAGACGGACAGGAAATAAATCCTACTGATCTTTGATCTCCAAGTATGACCTTGACCTTTAAGCTAGGGTTCAGGGTGTTCTGCATGACACGTCATCTCATCATGGGGAACATTTATGCCAAGTAATATTGTAATTCCTTGATGGATGACAGAGTTCTGGACCGGACAGAAAAAAAAATCCTACTAACGTATGACCTCCAGTTGTGACTTTGACCTTTGAGCTAGGGGTCCAGGTTTTGCACATTAAATCGTCTCATCATGGGGAACATTTGCGCCAAGTAATATTAAAATCCTCTCATGGATGGCAGAGTTATAAACCGGACAGGAAAAAAGCCCTGTTGACCTTTGACCCCCAATTGTGACCTTGATCTTTGAGCCAGGGGTCCGGCTTTTGCGCATGACACGTCGTCTCATCATGGGGAATATTTGTACCAAGTAATATTAAAATCCCTTCATGGATGACGGAGTTATGGACCGGACACGAAATTGCGGACAGACGGACGGAATGACGGACTGACGGAAAAGCGCATTCCTATAGTCCCCGAAACTGGTTGGGTTTAACGTCGCACCGACACATTTTAGGTCATATGGCGACTTTCCAGCTTTGATGGTGGAGGAAGACCCCAGGTGGTCTTCCGTGCATTATTTCATCACGAGCGGGCACCTGGGTAGAACCACCGACCTTCCGTAAGCCAGCTGGATGGCTTCCTCACATGAAGAATTCAACGCCCCGAGTGAAACTCGAACCCACATCGATGAGGGGCAAGTGATTTGAAGTCAGCGACCTTAACCACTCGGCCACGTAGCCCCCCACCCATCCCCCACCCCACCCCACGAAACTGGTTTTCAACCAGTAGGGTACTAATAAATTAGTATAGCTAAAGCTCTTGCCAAAAGCACTGAGAGGACAGTAATTTGAAAACAACAACCACCATTCAGCCACAGAGGACTCAGATGCATTCAAGTCGAGTGGTCACAGAAATTAGTACAGCAATCAACCATATAACAATGCATGAAGACCTACTATTTGATCCACCTTTTCTGTAACAATATTTTTCCTTGATATAACACAATGCCACTTGCATCGTCTGTCTCTCAGAAAAACTCCAAGTGGAAACTTCTAAATTTTCAAAGTATCTAGTTTAGTTTAGATATATTGAAAATTCATCCAGTTCCTATAGCGACCCTTTGAGAATATTACAATTTCGAATAAACTTACATATCGACCTTGCAAAATAAATCCAAAATTTGCAAAAAACCTGGTAAGGGGACACACTAGAGATGGTCAAATAGCTAGAAACGGTTACAGTACATCAAAATCCCTACCTTTTTAAACGTTATATCCTTCGAGTTTGTATCCTCCAAATCAGTAATTTCAACACTATCACTTCTCAACGATTTCTTCTGTATCATCCAAAAATGAAAATTTATATACACTTAGATATATAACACACCTATGATAATATCTGAATGTATTATAAACAAAATTTCTTGTATTATACAACAGGGCCATGATGGCCCTATATCGCTCACCTGAGTTTAGTTGCTTGATTGAACAAAAAGCTTCGAAAACATTAAAGGTGATGGTAAAGATTGTTCAAGATAACTACTGAAATCTGGTAAAAAAAATCTCAGATGGTCCAAATCTCTTTGCTGTAGCTTCGAAAACAATAAAGTAGGTCGGCCAGTAGGCCAGGGCTAAGAATATTAAAGGTGAGTATTGAAATCTGTATCAATCAAAAGTTATACAAGGGACACCCTAGCGTGGCATACATTGACCCCTGGGTCATGATTTGAACAATCTTGGTAGAGAACCACAAGACCATGCCACAAACTAAATATCTAAGTTCTGGGCCTTATTAGCTCGGATGAGCACAAAGTGCTCAGGATGAGCTATTGCGATCGCTAACCGTCCGGCGTCCGTCTACACTTTCCTTTAAACAACATCTCCTCTTAAACCACCTGGCCAATTTTGATGAAACTTCAGAGGGATGCTACCTGAATATTCTTCTTTAAAAAAAAATGGTTCAAAGATTTGAATTCCATACAGAACTCTGGTTGCCATGGCAAGTGAAAGGAAAAACTTTAAAAATTGTCATGTCCAAAACCACAGGTCATAGGGTTTTTATATTTGGTATTTAGCATCATCTGGTGGTCCTCTACCAAGATTGTTTGAATTATCCCCTAGGGACAAGTATGGCATATTTGACCATCTGGGATCACATGGTTTACATAGACTTATATAGGAAAAACTTTGAAAATCTTCTTGTCCCAAACCACAGGGCCTAGGGCTTAAATATTGGTATGTAACATTATGTAGTGGTCCTCTAACAAGATTGCTCAAATTATCCCCCCTAGGGTCAAATATGGTCCCGCCCTGGGGGTCACACAGTTTATATAGAGTTATATAGGGAAAAAATTGAATATCTTCTAGTCCAAAACCACAGGGCCTAGGGCTTTGATCTTTGGTATGTAGCATTTACCTAGTTGGCCTCTACCAAGATTGTTTAAATTATCCCCCTAGGGTTAAATATGGCCCCGCCCTGGGGGTCACATGGTTTCTATAGACTTATATAGGGACAAACTTTGAAAATCTTCTCGTCCAAACCCACAGGGTCTAGAGATTTGATATTTTTACGTAGGACCATCTAATGGCCCTCTACCAAGATTGTTCAAATTATCCTCTTAGGATCAGGTATGGCCCCGCTCTGAGGATCACATGGTTTATATAGACTTATATAGGGAAATCTTGTACAAAACCAAATGGTCTAGGGCTTATAATAGTCCGTAACCAAGACTGTACAAATAATCCCCCTGGAGTTATAAATGGCCCCGCCCCAGGGGGCATATGGTTTAAGACTTAAAAAGGAAAAACTCTCAAACAATTTCTTGTTTTAAACCATAAGGCCCAGAGCTTAGACATGCCCTAGTGGTTCTCTACCAAGATTGCTCAAATTATCTCCCAGGGTTCAATATATGCCGCACGCAGGGGGTCTCTTGTTTTACATTGACTTATATAGCAAATTTACTGCACTTACTACCTCAATCTCAAGTAATTATATCAACTGAAATGTTCATTCCGAATCGTAAAATTGAAACTAAATTAATATTTTGATGCTCCGTACCTTGCGCTTCTCATTCCCAGCTAAACAGTACTTGCACGTCACACATACTAGAAGCACAACCAGTATCGCTATGGCCACCTGATATAACAACGGGTCCGTGCAACTGTTATGACTATTTTTCGACATATCTACAAGGCTTAAGGTTCCCGTACTAGTATATTGATCAAAATCTGAAAGTCAAGATAGTAATGATTTATACTAAAATGGTTACTTCAACATTATACAAAGTGTATCTCAAGTAATATGCGAGGCCACCTACTAAATGATCTTATAATCTGAGACACGGTTTCATCGTAATTATGCATCCTTCTAAGAAACATTAACTGAAGGACTTTAAACGGACCATGCATACTTTAGTGAAATCTGCTTAGCCCGTTTTCGGGGTGATTAGCCCCAGAGTTAACAATACGGTTCAGATTCTCTTAATATGACCTGCCTATAAGCAACCAGTGGACAATCGCCCCCGAAATAGTCCTAACATTTCAGCAGAACAGTAAACATGTGTGGCATATAAATGTGCATAGCTATCCAAAAATACATAGAATGCTATAATTCCTACGTGATTCTGTAAATGATTATGTGTGTGTGTTGTTCGTTTTGTCCTTATGTGTTGGCTTTGTGTGTGTGTGTGTGTGTGTGTGTGTGTGGTGCACGCGTCTGCGTGCTGGGGGTTTCGTTTTGAGGAGGCTACGTTTTTGGTGCGTGGCATTCCCTGTTTGATATTTTTCTTTGTTTTTTAACGTCTTTTTCAACAATTTTTCAGTCATATAAACGACGGTGTCTACTTGTAGCAGTGAGCACAATGCCCAACTTTATAGTGCTGCCTCACTGGAATATCACGCCGTAGACACGTAGCATGATACCCCACCCAGCCACATTATACTGACACCGGGCTGAGCAGTCCTAGCACTATCCACTTAATGCTGAGCGCCAAGTGAGGAAGCTACTATTACCATTTTTGTGCCCCCCCCCCCGCATGAGTGGTGGGGGCATATAGATTTGTTCTTGTCCGTCCGTCCGTGCGTCCGTCCGTCCTTCCGAGAATGTTGTGTCGCGCCTAGCTCAAAAAGTATTTGATACAGAGTCACAAAACTTTACAGGAATGTTGGTCAGCATGTGTAGTTGTGCATCTGGGGTTTCGCGTCCGGATTCATACAGTCATGTAGGAGTTATGGCCCCTGACTTTGTAAAAAATGGTCATTTTAGTGTTGTGTCGCGCCTAGCTCCAAAAGTATTTGACCTAGAGTCACAAAACTTTACAGGAATGTTGTTCAGCATGTGTAGTTGTGCACCTGGGGTTTCGCGTCCGGATTCATTCAGTCATGTATGAGTTATGGCCCCTGACTTAGTTAAAAATTGGTCATTTTAATGTTGTGTCGTGCGTAGCTCCAAAAGTATTTGACCTAGAGTCACCAAAGTTTACAGGAATGTTGGTCAGCATGTGTAGTTGTGCACCTGGGGTTTTGCGTCCGGATTCATTCAGTTCTGTAGGAGTTATGGCCCCTGACTTAGTTAAAAATTGGTCATTCTAATGTTGTGTCGCGCGCAGCTCCAAAAGTATTTGACCTAGAGTCACCAAAGTTTACAGGAATGTTGGTCAGCATGTGCAGTTGTGCACCTGGGGTTTCGCGTCCGGATTCTTTCAGTATTGTAGGAGTTATGGCCCCTGACCTAGGAAATAATTGTCATTTTGATATTTTGTGGCGCGTAGCTCCAAAAGTATTTGACGTAGAGTTAAGAATGTTGTATCTTAAAAATTGTTTAACCCGAGTCATTAAATCATATTACAGTGGCAGGAGTGTGTGTGGGGAGGGGGGGGGGGGGGGGGGGGGGGGGGGGGGGGACCTGTGTCCTATGGACACACATCTAGTTACGTCTTTGGTCACACAGCTCTTTCAGATAACATTTGAAAATATTACATAATGAAGGTAATTTAATTCGCCCCCTATGAATGAATTATCCGTATGAATGGAACTTTTTCGTTTTTGGTGAGGTGAAACTCAACGATATAATAAACACACTGTACGTGTTATATGCAGAGACAAAGCTAATAAATCATGCGAAATGTAAGATGTATTTAACAAAAATATATACAAACCTTTAAACAATGCGTCTTTATGAAATATAAAATGAGCATTAGGTACTATACGATAGTTTTCACATCTGATCTGTTTTGAGCAAATTATTGAACATGTGCAGGGAAAATGGGGAACTTTTTCAGGTAACATTTTTATATGGATGTATGACTTCATTTTGTTCTATAAAATTAGGACATCCTATTCAAAGATTTTAGTTGACTTAACTAACTAATGCTTGAGATTTTATTGGTTTCGTCTTTGAAGTCATTATTTTAACTCTATCTTAGTTTTATATAGATAAGAATGGGTTCAACAGATGTATTTTGCTGTACTTATCAATTTATGATATACAGATTTATAAATAGACTATTTGCAAACGAGTGGAGAACCATGTCTGCTTATAAAAAGTGCTGCAGAAAATCAAACGGTCCATGAAAAGAAGTCATGTTAATGTTTTTCTATCTTAAGCTCTGGTGGCCCCTATAAAAATGAGTCAAACGGAACCGTTTGAACAAATTTAATAGAGGACCTTATAAGGATACAACAGACCAAGCTTAGTGATGATCAAAAAAGTCCTGTGTATCAAATCAGTTCGAATCAAAATGCATTCAGGCAGCGGTTATATCAAGAAAGCACTACGTTGCCTATCAAGATGACCGGGCAGCGTTTGCTCACAACAAATATCACTATTTAAACCATGTTTAAGTCTGAAGGTTTTCGACCTAGTTTGAGCCCATATGGCAAGGAAATACAGACATACCCTACATGAACATGTAGTAATGAGTCTGATCAAGACTGGGTGCATGAATAGATATAGATTTTGAGGAGAGGTCAAAGAAGGTGACCGGGAAGTTATTCAAACTTAAGAATATTTCACTATTTTGACCATACCTGAAAGGTTTTCGACCTAGTTCGAGGCCCTACCACCTGAACATACTATACATGTAAATGAAGGTATATATCCTGGATACAGTTTGAAATCTAGAGTAGCTCTAGAGGCTATGGGGTAGGTCATACATAGATGTATGGTAGTATATGTTCAAGTCGCTACATGTTCGGTACAATATATGGATGTGTAGTTTGAAGAGTCAAAAGTCGTCCATTACATTTTTGGCCTTTGACAGATGGACAGACGTTCAAATTTTGCGGATAAAAGGGCAAGATACGAAGTCGAAATTTCGTAAATTTTGAGTTAATAAAAAATAATGCACTCCCGTAATATTGTGCATTAGTGTGGGAAACCAGATATCTAAATATAACTGGAGGTCCGTAATGTTACTCATAATAGAATGGGATACCTAAAATTACATAACTTGAAATAAAATCCCATGTGGCCGACTTCACATGCTGAAAACTATTCCTATAATGTTTTATAATCCTAGGTTAATTAAAAACGTTTTTTGTTTTAATTTTGTGTCTTTTTTACTTAAATTGTTTGTTTTGGGTTTAATGCCATTTTAAAACAGTATTTCAGTTATGTAACGGCGGACAGTTAACCTAACCAGTGTTCCTGGATTCTGTACTTGTACAAACCTGTTCTCGACAAGAAATTGCCAACTTCCCCAATTAATCAGAGGTAGAGGACGAATGATTTCAGAGGTGGAGGACGAATGTTTTCAGAGACAATTGTCTTTCATCAAACCGTCACGGACAACATACGCCCAGTCCGGTGATCGAACACATAACCCAGCGATCCGTAGATCTGAGCTCTCCCTACTGAGCTAAGCGGGCGGGATCAAATACGTTTTAGATAAATATTTCTGACCAAGTCAGGGGCTATAACTCTGGTCTGGCTGTGTGAAAACCAGGTGCACAACTTAACATGCTAAACAACAATCCCGTTAGATTTGATAAATAGGTTTAATACTTTCTGATATATGCACGACAAAACTTTGGACACGGACAGACGGACTTACGGATAAGGATCTAGGTCCCCCCCAATACCCCCACCCCCCTCAAACAAAACAATAAGGTGGCACCCCCCCCCCCCCCCCCCCCCCCACACACCTCAAACAAAAACAATAAGGTGGCACAAAAATGTAAGAATATCTAAAAATTATGCTGAAATGGAAACAATTTCGTATCTTAAGCAACAAAAAGGCATACCGTCACTGTGCTGGAATAGTTATGGTCTTTGAAAGGAGTAATGGGTGGTTAACAACTTTTTTTGAAACGTTAGTGACAGAGCTGTAAGTCATGGCACACGTCAGTGATGCTTTGATATTATATTTTATTTCAAAGCTATATAGCTGGATGAAAATTTGAAAATGCAAAAACCTTTAAACTCAAGTGAAGCTTAAGTTGAAACTGACAGAGCTGTAAGTCATGGCACACGTCAGTGATGCTTTGATATTATATTTTATTTCAAAGCTATATAGCTGGATGAAAATTTGAAAATGCAAAAACCTTTAAACTCAAGTCAAGCTTAAGTTGAAAGGAAACTTGATTCATGGTATCATGCATACATATCGAATTGCTGTCGGGAATATATATCTTATAGATATGATGAAATAACTATTCTTAATTTCAAGACAAAATTCAACTTAAACAATCTGTTTTAAATACATTCGAATTCAAGTCTTTTTATCAACTGTGATTCGAACAGCTTTCCAGAGAAGAAATTACAAAATGTATGTTATTGAAAAAAAAATTACTTGAGCAAGCACTTAGGCAAAACTGGGGTGAAGTGTTCTTGGTCCGTCCACAAATATAACCACATTTGTAGCACCTGCTCCTGTTCAAATACATACTTGTTCCGCAATTTGATCTTGAATCTGTTAAAAACAATAAAAACAGCATACAACTTTCACTTTCACAAGAAGTTAAATAATTGAATTCCAGTGCGGGTATATAGTATAAACAACTAACTTAAAGGTGAAAAGGTTATGTATATACAGGCATTCCTACTTGAAATGTGTGTCCATTATTACAAACTTCGGACCTCGGGCAATAGTTTTGACTGTTGTCCTACAAGCCATTCAATAACTGTTTAATAACATGACAGCAGAAATTTATTATTACAGTTTTATACTGATCGATTTTTTTTTACTTATTAGTCCAGTAAACACGCGTTGACTATGGACCGGTTATACAGAACAACCGTGGGCCGGTGATTTACATTAGGAGTCATATTTAAAAACATTCGATATTTTGATTTCTCTATTGTGTTTATAAACAAGTTTTTACTTGGTTCATGTCTCATAAATACTGTTTTGGTTATCACAAACTCACTTTGCAGGTTTGATTCTACAGACGATCAGAAGTCTGAGAAATTCCGCAAACCTTGTTGTTTATATGAGCCGCACCATGAGAAAACCAACATAGTGCGTTTGCGACCAGCATGGATCCAGAAAAACCTGCGCATCCGCGCAGACTGGTCAGGTTCCATGCTGTTCGCTTTCAAAGCCTATTGCAATTAGAGAAACCATTAGCGAACAGCATGGATCCTGACCGTCAGACTGCGCGGATGCGCAGGCTGGTCTGGATCCATGCTGGTCGCAAACGCACTACGTTGGTTTTCTCATGGTGTGGCTCATATACTAAAAATGTCAAATGAAGTATTAAAAGACAGGGAATCTGTACCTAAATTTCAAACAATCTTATCTATCAGTTCTTCTGTGTAAGATGCATTATTGTGGTATTAAATATACTGTGAAATTAAATGATTTTACAGTTATTAACTTTTAGAAACTAGTGTTTAAAACATCTGATATACAATTACTTTGACAAGATAAATCCAGGAAGTGTTCTGTCTCATAACGGAATATATTATCATTTGTGTTGCCAGTTATAGGACCATATACGTGTTGTTCGTCTGAAGCCAAATCCGTGAAAACATTTTGCGGTTGCATCTTTCCAGTAAATACAACGAACGTGTTTACTATCATTAGAGCTTCACCAGCTTTCTCTTCGTCGTCGAAATGTGATATATCATTTAATAGTAAAAATAACTGTGTATCCATGTCAGCTGTTTCATTCCAAACAAGAGAACTTCCAACAATCTTTCGAAGCAGTGAGTGCGGAACTGCTGCCTTGTTATTACTAAATGAAAACTTAAACCCATGTAACTGTTCCGTCCATCTGAAGTCCTTTTTAAATATAAGCTCGGTGTTAAGATCGTCTGTTGTTTTCAAAATTATGTATGAACCCTCCGGCATTTTAGATATTAATGCGTATAAAAAGCGTTTGTGATAGATGAATCGTATATCCGTGTCATCCGTATTTATGTCCCATATAATGACAGCACAGAAACGCGAGCATTCTGTCATATGGTCCATTCTGTACACACCTGAAATAAACAATGTTATCATTTCTAACACCTAAGCATGCAATGTAACTTTGAATAAATGGTGTGTTCTTTTTCGCATCAAACATAAACACGGAATACATCGCTTTCAAATGTGCGTTATATTGTTTTTGAACTTTTCACACACAAGGATCAGGATATCCTTCATTTTGAAAATAAATGGCCGTATAAAATCTTTATTTATTGATATTTTCTGTGAATTTAAACCTTCCAAGGTATGTTTTCATGAACTTTGTTGAAAAATGGTTATATTTTTAATTCAATGAAATGCACGGAAGTACAAAATGTTGATCTTGATTTTCAAAAATACTATCAACTTTGCATGGCGTCATCAGTTTCTGAAAAGAGTCAGTGCGCAGATGTTGCTAGGCCAACTTCCGCGCAGGAATATTGTCATTCAAGCAAATCACGTGACGATGGTACAATCATGTGATCCTAAAATGGCGACACGCTTGACAACACCTGGTAAATCAAATGCTTGCCAGAATTTACAGGCAAATTTACATTTATGTCACAACATTTAAGAACATAATGAAAGTATTTAATGTATCTATATTTTGCAGTATGCCGTTCGTCAAATTCTCTTACTGTACTCAAAATACCGTCAAGTAATTTCATTGTTTACATATTTTGCAGGTATGCGTCACAAACCAGAAAAAGAAGTAATTTTAGTATTACTGCATTATTCTTTAGTTTTTTTGCCCGTTTTACTAGCAAAATATATAATATTTAACTAATGAGATAAAAACTTTGTACAACAAAATTAAAATATTGAAAAATATAACTCGGCTGAAATTTAGCCCAATTTACTGTACCGATAAGGGGAAGTAACACTGTGATGGAGTTTGTGGTTAGGTACGCCATAACTTAATGGACGCGACCATCAGAAAATAAAAATAGCGTCAGTTAAATTATGGTAGCCAGAACTCTTTATGCTATAATGTACTATTATTTAAGACATTCTTATTCCATGTGTTATACATATCATGAATACAATAATTACGCTACCAATAGGCCTAAATATAAGCATACATGTAACAAGTACATGTATAAACATTATTGAAAACAAATATTCAATATATAGAGATGTATTTGTATTAGTTAGAATATTACGTAGCTAACCTGACTGAAGTACACATGACAAGACTTCATGAATGTTTATATCCTGTCTGTTACATCCACTGGCACCAGACCAGAAAGAAAATGCCTCTGTACATGTTATACCCTACCCCTAGGTATTCTATAAGAACCATGGTCATGAACGGAAAAGTGCAGTAACTCATTTAAATTGTACATTTCTCACTTAAAACGCACAGTTCGGCGAATGGGTACCTAGCATATTGAACAAGCGATAATTTGTTTTCCATTGTGCACCATTCACATTATCTCAATATTCCATATTGCAGAGACACTTCACATATTTTATGCTTTCGTCAACGTTACAGAAAAAACTTGCTTGAACTTCCCTAATGAACATCCGGTCTAGAGGTCACAGCAGTGTGCACATGTTGGGCGAAATGTAAACAAAAACAAGAGGGCCATGATGGCCCTATATCGCTCACCAGCGTTTATCTGGCCTACTGACCTAGTTTTTGACCCCAAATGAACCAGTTTTGAACTCAACCTAAAGATCATGAAGACAAACATTCTGACCAAGTTTCATATAGAATGAGTCATAACTGTTGCCTTTAGAGTGTTCACAAACTTTTCCTTTGATTTCACCATGTGACCTAGTTTCTGACCCCAAATGACCCAGATCAAAACTGGACCTAGAGATCATCAAGACAAACATTCTGACCAAGTTTCATAGAGATTTAGTCACAACTGTGGCATCCAGAGTGTTCACAAGCTTTTCCTTTGATCTGGACTATTGACCTAGTTTTTGATCCCACATGACTCAATTTCGAAACTGATCTAGAAATCATCAAGAAAAACATTCTGACCAAGTTTCATAAATATTGGGTCACAATTGTGGCCTTTAGAGCGTTCACAATCTTTTCCTCTGATCTGGCCTACTGACCTTGACTTTGACCCAACATGACCCAGTTTCGAACATGGCCTAGAGATCATCAAGACTAACATTCTGACCAAGATTCATAAAGATTGAAACACAACTGTGGCCTCTAGACTGTTGACAAGCTTTTCCTTTGATTTGACTGGGTGACCTAGTTTTTGACCCCACATGACCCAGATCTTGACCTATGGATAATCAAGAAAAACATTCTGACTAATTCTAATGAGTATCAAACTTGAAATGTGGTCTCTAAGAGTGTGGACAAGATTTTCCTTTGATCTGGCCAACTGACCTAGTTTGTGACCCAACATGACCTAGTTTCAAACCTGACCTAGAGATCATCAAGACAAACATTCTGACCAAGTTTCATAAAGATTTAATCACAAATGTGGCCTCTAGAGTGTTCACAAGCTTTTCCTTTGATCCGGCCTACTGACCTAGTTTTTGACCATATATGATCCAGTTTCGAAACTAACCTAGAGATCATCAAGACAAATATTCTGACCAAGTTTCATAAAGATTGGTTCACAAGTGTGGCCTTCAGAATATTCACAAGCTTTTCATTTGATCTGGCCAACTGACCTAGTTTTTGACCCCACATGACCCAGTTTTAAACTTGACATTGAGATCATCAAGACAAATATTCTGACTAAGTTTCATAAAGATTGGGTCACACATGTGGCCTCTGGAGTGTTCACAATCTTTTCATTTGATCTGCCATATTGGCCTAGTTTTTGACCCGACATGACCCAGTTTTGAACTTGACCTTCAGATCATCAAGACGAACATTCTGTCCAAGTTTAATAAGAATTTGGTCACAATTGTGGCCAGTAGAGTGTTCACAAGCTTTTCCTTTGATCTGGCCTACTGACCTAGTTTTTAAACAAACATGACCCAGGTTCGAACATATCCTAGAAATCATGAAGTCTAAAATTCTGACAAGTAAGATTGAAACACAACTGTGGCCTCTTGACTGTTAAGAAGCTTTTCCTTTGATTTGACTGGGTGACCAACTTTTTGACCCCACATGACCCAGATTCAAACATGACCTATGGATAATCAAGGAAAACATTCTGACTAATTCTAATGAAAATCAAACTTCAAATGTGGTCTCTAAGAGTGTTGACAAGATTTTCCTTTGATCTGGCCTGCTGACTTAGTTTTTGATCCAACATGACCCAGTTTCAAATCTGACCTAGAGATCATCAAGACAAACATTTTGACTAAGTTTAATAAAGATTGAGTCAAAAATGTGGCCTCTAGAGCGTTCACAAGCTTTTCCTTTGATCTGGCCTACTGACCTAGTTTTTGACCACATAAGACCCAGTTTCAAAGTTGACCTAGAGATCACCAAGACAAACATTCTGACCAAGTTTCATAAAGATTGAGTCACAAATGTGGCCTTCAGAATGTTCATAAGCTTTTCATTTGATCTGGCCTACTGACTTAGTTTTTGACCCCACATGACCCAGTTTTAAACTTGACCTTGAGATGATCAAGACAAACATTCTGACTAAGCTTCATAAAGATTGGATCACAAATGTGGCCTCTAGAGTGTTCACAAGCTTTTCATTTGATCTGGCCTACTGACCTAGTTTTTGACCCCACATGACCCAGTTTTAAACTTGACCTTGAGATCATCAAGACAAACATTCTGACTAAGTTTCATAAAGATTATGTCACAAATGTGGCCTCTAGAGTGTTCACAAGCTTTTCCTTTGATCTGCCCTACTGGCCTAGTTTTTGACCCCATATGACCCATTTTAGAACTTGACCTAGAAACATCAAGACAAACATTCTGACCAAGTTCCATAAAGATTGAGTCACAAATATGGCCTCTAGAGTGTTCACAAGCTTTTCCTTTGATCTGGCCTACTGACCTAGTTTTTGACCCCACATGACCCATTTTAGAACTTGACCTAGAAACATCAAGACAAATATTCTGACCAAGTTCCATAAAGATTGAGTCACAAATGTGGCCTCTAGAGTGTTCACAAGCTTTTCCTTTGATCTGGCCTACTGACCTAGTTTTTGACTCAACATATCGCAGTTTCGAAGATGGCCTAGTGATCGTCAAGACTAACATTCTGAACAAGTTTATTAAAGACTGGGTCACAAATGTGGCCTTTAGGATGTTCACAAGCTTTTCCTTTGATCTGGCCTACTGACCTAGTTTTTGAACCGCCATGACCCAGTTTCAAACTTGAATTAGAGATCATCAAGGCAAACATTCCGACTAAGATTCATAACGATTGGGCTACAAATGTGGCCTCTAGGGTGTTCACAAGCCTTACTTTTGATCTGGCCTACTGCCCTAGTTTTTGACCCGATATGATCCAGTTTCGAACTTGACCTAGACATCATCAAGACAAACATTTTGACTAAGTTTCATAAAGATTGGGTCACAAATGTGGCCTCTGGGATGTTCACAAGCTTTTCCTTTGATCTGGCCTACTGACCTAGTTTTTGACTCAACATACCCCAGTTTCGAAGATGGCCTAGTGATCATCAAGACTAACCTTCTAAACAAGCTTCATAAAGATTGGGTCAAAAATGTGGCCTTTAGGATGTTCACAAGCTTTTCCTTTGATCTGGCCTACTGACCTAGTTTTTGAGCCGATATGACCCAGTTTCAAACTTGAATTAGAGATCATCAAGGCAAACATTCTGACTAAGATTCATAACGATTGGGCCACAAATGTGGCCTCTAGGGTGTTCACAAGCTTTTCCTTTAATCTGGCCTACTGACCTAGTTTTTGAGCCGATATGACCCAGTTTCAAACTTGAATTAGAGATCATCAAGGCAAACATTCTGACTAAGATTCATAACGATTGGGCCACAAATGTGGCCTCTAGGGTGTTCACAAGCTTTTCCTTTGATCTGGCCTACTGACCTAGTTTTTGACCCGATATGATCCAGTTTCGAACTTGACCTAGACATCATCAAGACAAACATTTTGACTAAGTTTCATAAAGATTGGGTCACAAATGTGGCCTCTGGGGTGTTCACAAGCTTTTCCTTTGATCTGGCCTACTGACCTAGTTTTTGACTCAACATACCCCAGTTTCGAAGATGGCCTAGTGATCATCAAGACTAACCTTCTGAACAAGCTTCATAAAGATTGGATCAAAAATGTGGCCTTTAGGATGTTCACAAGCTTTTCCTTTGATCTGGCCTACTGACCTAGTTTTTGAGCCGACATGACCCAGTTTCAAACTTGAACTAGAGATTATCAAGGCAAACATTCTGACTAAGTTTCATAACGATTGGGCGACAAATGTGGCCTCTAGGGTGTTCACAAGCTTTTCCTTTGATCTGGCCTACTGACCTAGTTTTTGATCCAACATACCCCAGTTTCGAACATGTCCTAGTGATCACCAAGTCTAACACTCTAAACAAGTTTCATAAAGATTGGGTCACAAATGTGGCCTCTAGAGTGTTCACAAGGTTTTCCTTTGATCTGGCCTACTGACCTAGTTTTTCACCTCAAATGACTCAGTTTCAAACTTCACCTAGAAATCATCAAGACAAACATTCTGACCAAGTTTCAGAAAGATTGGATCACAAATGTGGCCTCTAGAGTGTTCACAACCTTTTCCTTTGATCTGGCCTACTGACCTAGTTTTTGACCTAACATGACCCAGATTCGAACATGGCCTAGAGATCATCAAGAGAAACATTTTGACCAAGTTTCATAAAAATGGGGCTACAAATGTGTCCTCTAGAGTGTTCACAAGGCAAATGTTGACGCACGACGGACGCTGGACGACGCACGCCGACGCACGCCGGACAATGACCAGTCACAATAGCTCACCTTGAGCACTTTATGCTCTGGTGAGCTAAAAAATAGAATGCAAAATAATCACAGTTTTACAATAAAACTCGAAATGAATAAAATTCATCTTAGATATGATGAATTTGAAGTCATAACTGGTATACATCTGTTCTGTTTATTATTTATGCTGCATATACACATTTTAGCGTACATGTGTAGTTAAACGACGACTGACATTCATTTTCACATCAGCCAATCAGAATGGTTTTGTAATCTAGTCCGGAACTTCACCAAGGAAGTTCAACGAAGTTTTTTGTGTAGCGTTGATAAAACTATAAACTACGCGTTGTTTCTCTAAGATAAGAAGTATTGAAGAAACGTGACCGGTACACAATAGAAGATAAATTACCACTTCAAGGCACTTGTTCAATATCAATAGTACACATTTACCGAACTGCGGCTGAACATAAAGCCACCGTGTTGACTACCCGTCGTGATTTGACCGTTATTTCTCATATTCTAAATTCTTTACATTTATAGATACCAATTTGAAATAACCCATATCTTTCGATTTAATCCGGGATCCCAGCTAAATATAGATGTTTAGGATAAACATATATCTTCTACTTTTACTTTCAAAACTCTGAGGTAGTCTGGACAACACCCTCAACAGCCAAAATCAGGGTTCGCAAAATTTAATTTTAGACTGTGGGTGGGTCTAATAATTATCGGGTTCCCATTCACGGCTATTATTACGAGTATATATAGACTACAGATAAAGTGTTTGTAAATAAAACATCAATTAATTAAGCCAGTTTTGTAAATTTTTGAAGAAAAATAAAATAACGGATTTTAAATAAAATAACTGTGCTCAGATGTTCCATGAGGGTTTTAGAAACAATTAAGTGCATCGGATTATCATAGTTAAGACACTGACCAAGAATTTGCGAGTATGTAATGGGAAGAAAGAGGAAAAAGGAGGTAATATCGCCATCTACTGAAAACACTCAGGTGAAAAAATCAACAAAGATGGCGTCCAGTCAGCCCTCGACCCCACAAACACCTGTGCAAAATAATGGATCACAGCCGATGGTGAACAACCTCAGTTCAAATAGTCAATTTATGGGTCTTCCTTTATACCCTTACAACCCAACTTACACAAATCTGACTCCAGTGTCGCCAATATCATGTCAACAAAACGGTCAGACTGATGTCCTACAAAATATTTTGTATCGCCTCGACAATATGGATAAAAAACTAGGGCAATTAAATTCAATTCAATCGTCTGTAGACGCTATAACGGTACGTTTGAATAGCATGGATCAGAAGATCAACGAGGTTGAAAATAGCCAGCGGTTTATTAGTGAACAATATGACACGTTGTCGTCTTGTACAAACATTAACAAAGAGAACATTTCAAAATTGCGGCAAGATTATAAATACATAGCGGATGAAAATGCAAAGCTCAAATTAGCCAATGACTCTCTAGTGGAGGATATGATTGATATAAAATGTAGATCAATGAGTTTAAACATGCTATTTTTTGGTATCCCAGAAGGAGACAAGCGAGTTCCCACTCCGGCACCATTATTCTCGGAACAGACCCCTGTGGATAATTTAATACCCTCTGATACAAGCACGAAAATGCGTACGGGTGTGCTTATATCCGAGGTTGTATCTGGCCAGGCATCAGACACGGAATGTGGTGATCGAGTCTCTGACCCCACACATGTCATAAATAACGCACCCGCTCACACATCTAGTCACGTGCCTGAGAACTGTATTCTAAAGGTGCATGACTTTTGTAGGAAAATTCTAAATATCCCAAATTCCGAATCAAAATTTGCTGTCGACGTAGCTCACAGAGTCGGCGCGTTCTCGCCAGGCAAAATACGCCCTATAGTTGTCAGATTTAAGGACAAAGAGTCCAAATTTGCCATAAAACAATATCTGAAAAATGTGAACTTAAGAAATTCCCCCTACAATGTGTCAGACCAATTCCCACAAGAGGTTATGGAAAGACGACGCGCTCTTATTCCAGAAATGATAAAAGCGAGGTCAGCGGGAAAAAGAGCAGTATTGGTCCGGGACAAATTGTTCGTCGACAACAAGCAGTACAGACCTAGCGTCGGTGACAGCAGCCAACCGGAAGTGCATAGTTAGGAATCCAGAGGAAAGTGTGACTTGAACATTATTTCTTGGAATGTTGAAGGTTTAAAAAACTGTTTAAATGATGAAGATTTTGTGAATTTTGTGTCAAGTTTTGATTTACTGTTTTTCTCTGAAACTTGGCAGCGTAAACAGGATAATTTTGTAATTGAAGGGTATAAGTCAGTATCAGTACCAAGAAAAGAAAGCTTAAATTCCAAAAGAGGCCACGGTGGAATTTGTTTATTTTATAAAGAGAAATATAAAAATGGTATAAGTGTTTCCGAAATTGACCACACAGGTATACTTTGGGTTAAATTTTGTAAAAAGTTTTTTCAGTTGTCACAGGATATGTATGTTTGTTTCTTGTATATACCACCCAGTAACTCTATATATTTCAATACACACGAAATTGGCTTTTTTGAAGCTCTCGAGTCAAATATTCGAAAGTATTCTGAATTAGGTGCTGTGTCAGTTATTGGTGATTTAAATGCGAGGTGCGGTAATAGGACGGATATTTTGCAAAATAATACAGACTTTAGTAAATATATACACGTGTTAGATGAGAATGAATCTAATAATAATATTCGTAGCTTGCCACATAGATTTTCTATGGATGATACAGTGAATACTTCGGGTATTAAATTATTAGATCTATGTATCAGTAGTTCTCTAAAAATTGTTAACGGTCGCTGCGGTGATGATGCAGGTATTGGGAGTTTTACCAATATGAGCGTGAAAGGCAATAGTATGATTGATTATGTTTTATGTTCATATGAGTTATTTCCCCTTATTACTGATTTTATTGTACATGATATGTATACATGTTCTACCCATGCGCCAGTGCAAATAAGTTTTGCAACATATGGCATAAATGAGCAAGATGCTGATTTAAATAAAATATATTCTGATAAACTTTGTTATAGCAAGGATAAAATACAACAATATCAAGATGTTATGCTTAGTGAATTTCAGAATATTGATAACATTGTAAATGATATTATTTCATCAAATATTGACTTAGATAATGGTATTGAAACGATTTCAAGTTGTTTTTATGAAAAAGCTTATTTTGTTTTTGGTAAAAAGGAAAATGTGCATAAAAACTCCCAGAAAAGTGAACGCAAATTCAAAAGCCCTTGGTTTAATTATGAATGTGAAAATGCCCGAAGGGAACTGAGAGCGGCAAATAGAAATTATAGAAAGAACAAATCAATAGAAAATAGAGAGTTATTATTGTTAAAACGTAGAAGGTACAAACATGTTAAAAGAAAGGCAACTTCAATGTACAAAAATAAACAAAAAGTTAAATTACATGACATGGCAAAGAACCAACCTCAGAAATTTTGGTCTGAAATCAAGAAATTAAAATCTAAAAACAAAAATAGCAGTAAAATAAGCCGAGAGGTATTTTTTGATCATTTCAGAGACTTGTTTGCTAGTGGTGATGTTTTTACAGATGATCATGTTGAAGCACAACTAAGAAACGATAATTTTAATAGCCAAATTGTAGATGAACTCGATAGAGATTTTAATACGGAAGAAGTTGAACGAGCTATTTCGTCACTTAAAAGGGGTAAAAGTGCCGGAAATGATTCACTTACACCTGAAATATTTTTAGAATGTAAACAATTATTGACACCTACTCTTTGCAAACTTTTTAACTTTATGTATTCTAATTGTGTATATCCGCTAAGCTGGACACAAGGAATCATTGTACCTGTGCCAAAAAAGGGTGACCTTAACAATGTTAATAACTACAGGGGTATTACCCTCACTAGTATATTTGCAAAAATATTTTCAATTTTGTTAGATAACAGGCTACGCAAGTGGGCAGAAAATAATGATTTATTATCAGATGTTCAATTTGGATTTCGCAAAGGAAGAAGTACAATAGATTGTGTTTTTGTGTTAAATTCTATAATAAACAAAATTATAAATTGTGAGAAGAAAAAACATAACTTAGCCTTTATTGATTTTAGAAAAGCATTTGATGTTGTTTATAGGAATGGAGTTTGGTTTAAGCTTATTACAAATGGCGCTTCATCAAAAATAGTTAATATGTTAAAAGTTATGTACGAAAGTGTGAAATCATGTGTCCGTGTCAATGGCTCTCTTACAGACTATTTTGAAACATGCATGGGCGTAAAACAAGGAGAACCATTGTCTCCCTTGTTGTTCTTATTTTTCATCAATGATATGTATACTTATGTGATGACTGATGCAGTAGATGTTTTTAGTGTAGAAGAATTAAAATTGTTTCTTTTGTTATTTGCTGATGACACAGTTTTATTTTCATATACTGTTGAGGGTTTACAACATTTGTTAGATAAGTTGAATGCTTATTGTAAATCATGGGGTATAACTGTGAACACCGATAAAACTGTTGTTATGCTTTGTAAACCAGGTAATGGATCTGAAAATTTGATATATTTTACGAAAATCAAAAATTGCAAATAGTTAAAACGTTTACATACCTTGGAGTAACTATTTCTTCTAATGGTCGTTATTTCCAAGCACAGAAAGCATTATCAAATCAAGCACTTAGAGCCTTGTTTTCACTCAATACGTTATTTGATACAGTTTCGTTAGAATTACAAGATAAGCTAAAACTGTTTGATTCTATGGTTTTACCTATATTAAATTATGGCTCGGAAATATGGGGTCTACACAAAGCACCAGATATTGAGCGAGTGCATATGAAATTTATGAAACAGTTGTTAGGTGTTAGACAACAAACAGTAAATGCCACTGTGTACGGCGAACTAGGAAGATTCCCGTTATATGTTTACAGAAAAATAAGAATAATAAAATATTGGTATAGATTACAAACAAATAAAGATCCACTGGTGTATAGGATTTATAATATGAAGAATAATAATGGTATTATATCAAATAAGTGGTCTGATGATGTCAGATGTATGTTAAATGAACTTGGATTTGCGTATATATGGAATGATCAAAATATTACTAATGTAGAACTGAATCAAATAATTCAGCGCATAAAAGACCAATACTTACAACAATGGTATAATGAAATCAATAACTTGCCTAAACTAGACACCTATTGTATAATTAAAGATGATTTTGTAATAGAAAAGTATTTATGTTGTGTAAGTAATGTAAATCATCGAAAAGCTTTGAGTAGATTTAGATGTTCAGCTCACAAATTGTTGATAGAAGAAGGTAGATACAGAAATATTGAAAGACAGAATAGGATATGTATTCATTGTAATATGAATGTAGTTGAGAACGAATTTCACTTTTTACTAGTTTGTCCGTTTTACAGAGATATAAGATATAGCTGTTTACCACATTATTATTATTCTTGGCCTAGCTTACATAAGTTTAAACATATTATGAAATCGAACCAAAGAAGTATGATAAATAAATTAGCAAAATATATATATTTAGCAAACTGTAAAAGAGAAAATGTTCCATAATTGTATAAAGTTTTTCATTTTACGACTATCTTCATATTAGTTTGTCATACATTAATTGTATGTAACTTATACCCTGTTAATCATTATTTTCATACTTTTCTCATATATTAACTTTTTGAAACCTTGTTTTGTACCGTCATATTACAATGTTATATTCCATGTTCGGCAATGAACATATTGTATGTTTTTGCCTAAATAAACTATCTTGAATCTTGAATCTTGTAACAAATTACGAGGTTTCCTCGGCTAGATTTTGTAGTTTTATAACTGAAAACACACATATTTAGATATAAACCTCATTACAATCACATTTATTTACTGACCTATAGCTCCAGATTTTGTTACATGTATCTATTTAAGCATGCCTATTTTACATGTGAATAAATGTACCAAAAGTATCTGACATAAAGAATAACTTACCTCTGTTATTTGTAGTAACCGGTAGAATAGTAAAAATTAATGACAGGTGAAACAAATTCACAACTAAAGCCATTTTGGTGATATCCATGAAAACAAGATGAAAATTTTACGTTTAAGTCAATATTATTTTTATCCTGCGGAATTTATTTCGCGGTTTCCTTAGAAGTTATTTTTAACCGTAAATAATTTTAAATAGAGAGTCGGATTGTTTACCGTAGACTTAACAAGACAAAGGAAAATGATTATACAAAGTATAATAAAGTTCCCCACAAGTTTCTTACTTATTGCACTCGGATTCAGGGGTTAAATGTTTAAGATGACCGACACCACTGACTTACATATATTCCTTTTATAACCACTTCTTTGGTAATTTCAAAATCTTTATAATAATAAGTTCTAAAGTAATAAATTTAATTTAATTATAATCACACTACTTTGATTAAATCTTTTTAGAAATCAACACATGTTAAATGAAGACACAAGTCCTGTTTTATACATCTATTATGATATTTCATTCATAACTACAAAGTTCTAATATATCATTAAACTTCAACAATCAACGAAGATAATTATTAAAAATAATACACAAATTCTGCGATTCCCTTCATTTGAAAATACGAGTCAATTTCACTATCTGCATTTTGACTCTTGTTTCTAATTATAATCACCTAAATTTCAGTATATAAGGTTCTAATTTATTTCTCAGTCCAAATGTTCTCAAACTGGCTCTAAATTTCCTCATAATTTCCATTCCAAGAAGAAGTGTTAAACCAAAAGAAGAGTAAACTAGAAAAGTCAATAAATTACTGATAAGCCCATATTTATAGACAAGCACAAAATGTTGCGACATTTTCCAAAATATGCAATACCTTTCTTATCAAATTTATCAAATGCAAGGAATAGAATGAATTCCATTAAAAACCATTTAAATAAACATAAGCTAGAGGAAAAATACATTTTATCATAATATTTCGAATTACAAGTAATGATTCACATGTATACTTAAATCAAGTGTCAAAGAATTGACAAAGAATTGACATAATTTCTCTCCAAAAATTCAAGGTGGCCGCCAAAATTCAGCCTTCTCATCTAAGGATTTTCAAGGATGACTAGAAAATAAGGCTTCTAAAACATCTACAAAATTCAGGATAATTGACAAATAGCATCACTGACATGACAGTGAATGTCAGTCTTGAACAAAAAAAAACTGTTAAAAGTTTTAATAAAGCATATTCTTTGGTCAGCTCTAGTCATCCAAGAAACTGACGAACAAACACATGGCTATTTTTTCAAGATTACTCTGAAGCTACTCAAAGTCATGTCATCAGACTTTGCATAAATGTTAAGAAAAACATTTACAGCATTTTGAAGATCAACATATGATCAAGAATAAAATATGAATTTAGGCCTAAATAGAATTTTATTTGTTTGCCGCTTCCGCCCGACCTACCAGAATTGCGCCGGTCGAAAAAAAAATTTGACCCAAAATATACGATCATTCTTTTTTATTTCTGTTCATTAAATATCCTTTTTGTCACGTATCTTCTCGTTGAATTTGCAGGCATGCTTTAAATTTCATTGAGAGCGTTGTTGATCGCGGAACAAGATGTTCTGATGTATTATGTGTTCAAAAGCAATAAAATATGATTAAATCAAACTAAAACTGAACCCGGGAAAAGAAATAGAATGTGTTGCAGCTAACGAGAGTTCCAATAATGAAAACGAAGCGGAAACGAAAACGTGCTTGAATTGAGGACAAATTCTCTGTATAAAGTTCACTTTTCCCTAGAAGTAGTCCAGTTTTTCTTTGGTCATACAAATACAATGTAGTAAAACAATTGTACAGAATCCTCGTGATTCGCATGTTTATAAATCACATGTACCTATTTCATTATCAGGTGGCGACGTAGTGCATTTGTATGATTGAATACCATAGCAGTAACATATCATTGTCATCCACAGACAGGAATCTCTATTTGTGAAAGCACTAGCCGAGTCCGAAACGTTTCTATAAGAAAATATATAAGTCGCTAGGACACCCCGTATCATAATGATCCCCGACAGTCCTCGTTTAGAAACAACTAACTTACTGACTGCTGTTTTTACACTTTTGCACGAAATTGCTAGCCCGTGCGCATGTGTTTTGTCTGTTGCTTTTTTTCTGCCGAATTGTTTGGTTAGATTGCCAATAAGGATCAATAAGGACATGTATCAGTGCAGTGCAAAGTTAAATTCGCGAACATAATTTTTTTCCAAATATGTACGTGAAGAAAACTACATTTCCATGATTGATTGATTTGCAATGTGAATTTCTGTTAGTTTCAAATCATATTTTGTCGCCAGATTTAAGCTAATGATAGGTAGCCCTGCAACTTTTTTTACTTTAAATTATTATTATTGACTAAGCCAGCTGTTTTACGATTTAGTAAAACAATTTGACTTGCGAAATATTGGATATCGTTTCTGAAGCATTATCTGTCTTATTAATTTCTGTTATTTGTTATTCGTTAAGTAGTATGCGGCCAAAATGATCACAATGTGTTAATTTCGCATTTTAGCCATTTAATAAAAATGTAGTAAAACATGTTTACTAAAGCATGTACTGCGTGATATCATTATTCTAAAAACTCGTGACTAATTTTTGATAAATCATGTCGAAGGAAATGACAAGCCTTGTCGGCGTCGGGACATACACGTGTATGTTTTAAAATAAAAATGCCATTGACTCAACAGGATTTTTCCAAAGCCGTATTTCTGTAGAGATTGTGCTAGATCGATATAGATCTATACATGTTCGTACACTGACCGGCAGATTTCCGAATATTTGGCTGAACGTGAAAGTAAGTTGTAAAGAGCCAGCCTAAACGAATGAAAATACAACTCAAATATGCGTAAATATCGGGCAGTCTTCTACGCCATAATGGATTTCCAAATGGAACGGGAAGCAGACGTTTCTTCATTTATTTTGGCGGGAAAACTGCACGTGCCTTCCATGATGTTCCTTTGGTATTGTTCGCATGTTTGTTTGTTTTTTATGGAATTTTAAACAAAATGTTCCAGAACCAAATGAAAATATATGCTTCAGAGCTTGCATTTATTTCGTTTCTGTAGGCCAGTGACCGTTTCTGAAACGGTTGAGTTTATAAAATTTTTCATTCGAGTTCTTAGTATTTCATTGATGTATTCAGCTTCCAAAAAGAAAGGATGTTAATGTTTTAACAGCAGCAGGCTGATAATGATGATTCTTTCACTTATCCAAGTTTGAAAAAAAAAAAAATTACCGGCCTACCGACCCAGTCCTTGAAGTACTGGCTCGGAAACGGCAAACAAACTTATTTTTAAGGGTGGCCTAATATAAGCAGGTATCTGTTTTTATAGCAACTGTTTTCCGAGAGGGAAAAACAGTGCAAACAGTAAAATCACAAAGATATTCACAAAAAGAAAATAAGACCATTTACCACATTGTCTTATCTTGTTTCGAAATTTCAATAATGAAAATATTTCAACATATATTAAGAAATCAGTGAACACAAATAAGTGTAAAAGATTAGTTGATAAAGTTTTGAACAAACCCTTAAGATGACCAAAATTTGATTAACCGCTTTTAATGGAAACCTTATTGCAACCATTGTTGCTCAGTGGGTTTACTTCAGAATATTTTCGTTGTTGTATTATATTATAACAAAATAATGATCAAACATTGTGTCCAAATTGTATTCAAATCGGTCAAAATTTGCTAGACTTACGGTAAGAGAAGTTGTTGAATATTTTAAACCGCTATGGAATCGTTTTGGATTTCAATAATTTAAATTGTCAACCGATTTGTCATTAACTCTTTGACTGTTGGTATTAGGTTTTTCCCTTAAAAGAATCCGACGATCGGTATAAATGGGTAGTATGCATTAGTGAACACGTGGTAATTTATCTTCCATCGTACACCGATCACGTTGTCTCAATGTTCATATCGCAGAGACATGCCTTCGTTACTGGAATGAACTTCCCTATTGAACCTCCGGTCTAGACGACACGGTCGTGTGCACATGTTAGGCGAAATGTAAACGAACAAAAACAGAACGTAAAATATTCACAGATATACAATAAAATTCAAATTGATGAATGAAAATCATCTTAGAAATGATTTTGAATTTGAAATCATACAGTTGTACACATTTGTATTGTTTATTTAATTCACATTGTACATTTACATTGCATATACACATTCTAGTGTACACGTGTAGTTAAACGACAACTGACATACATTTCCATATCAGCCAGTTAGAATAATTTGGTCACCTAGACCGGAACTACATTAGGGAAGCTCATCCAAGCTTTTTTCTGTAACGTTAATGAAAATACAAACTACGTGGAGTGTTTCTGCGATAAGAAATATGAAGGCAATGTGTCCGGTGCACGACAGGAGATAAATTACCTCTGTATAGGATAGACAACGAGTGCCGTTGTCTACGGGATATATACAACGAGCAAAGCGAGTTGTATATATCCCGTAGACAACGGCACGAGTTGTCTATCCGACTTAGACCACGTAACATAAAAACTGCAATTATTGAAAACTCTCCCACGCGTTCTGTAGAAATTAGGATTAACGTGTTTTTATAAGAGTAATATCATCTTTGTACCGTTAGCGCTTAATTGTCAGTAGGGCATATGAAAGAATGCAGGTTATTTGTATAAATTCAGTTTTAATCAAATACCGGATTTACTAAGATTTAACGTTCATTAACACTTTGTGTCATTTGCAATCACAAAATTAATGCTAAACAGTTAAATATGGATTTCTGAAAAATACTCAAAATTGGACTGCATGCTGAACAATTAGTTTTTGTGAGGAGTTTGCATGTTGGCGAAACACGATGACAGATACGTTGATTCGTTGATTCAAGAAGATAGCCAGGTTATTTATTTATTTATTTAGTTAGTTAGTTATTTTTTTATTTGTTTACTTTGTTTATCAGGATATAGTTAGTGCGTAGATGCTCGTAGGACTACGAATACCTTTTACTATATCGTGCCCTTCTTGTAAGAATGATGTAGTTGTTTTACTTTCTAACTGGGCCAAGTTGTTCGAAACTTTAACGGACTGTAATTTAGTTTAGTTTAGTTTATACTAATTTGTTTTAGCTCGATTGTGATGAAAGCTTTAACTGTTTAAGCTTATTGTAACCACTCTTGAGTCCGTTTCCTATGAAAACTAGTACTGTGGTCATATGAGAAGTCATGGTCGTGACCCCAATGATGCTCGAACCCACGACCACTAGCTGTTAAACTAACCGCCTGTTAAATTTCTATTTATGATACTAGTCTTGGTGGTGGGAAACACTAGTATGATGTTTTAATTTTACTGTAAAGATGGTTTAGTGTTTATAATCCTTAACAAGTGCATTTGATTTTCTAAATTTCTAAACTGTCGAAATCTACTGATAAAGTCAATCGACCGTTAACTCAATCGCCTGTTAAAGTTTCGAACAACTGGATCCAGTTGATTGCAAATGTAAGGATCGTGCTGACATGTCTTTTTTATAACAAGTGAACATAAAAAGTTACAACTGTTGGAAACGTTTCAGTGAATATGTAAATTACGTTTTTACCCAGTTGGTTCTACACTACAAATATGTAGTTTATTGTAATTCATTTTTATTGATATCTAATAACATGGGGTCATTTTTACAATATTAATATTTAGAGGTTGTCAACTGAATTTACGTCCAAGTCAGTCTTATTTTTTATCCCATTGATAACTGGTGAGAATATTGCAAGGTCATTTAACTCCGGCGTTAGCCTGTATTGTTAGATGGTAAATTGGCACGAAATTCACGCGTTTTTTTGCCCAAGTTTCCCCCGATATATATACAACGCTACTGTTGTATATAGAATATAGAAGGGTACAAGTCTGCTCTGCGATTGGCTATTTACGGATTATCGTGGTCTAATGTCTAATATACACAATACCCATTAACCAAACTGTGCGTTTAGGTGAGAAATGTGCAATTTAAATGGGTGGTATATTTCCCGTTCATGAACATGATTCTTATAGTATACCTAGGGGTAGGGTATAGCATGTACAGTGGCCTTTTCTTTCTGTTCTGGTGCCAGTGAGTCTACTTCGTTACGTCGTTACTGTCCCGACACACGTTTCAGCTAGGGTTTAAAGTAATGAACCCGTAATAGTGTACCTCCTTTTTGAAGAGTATTCAATTCCTATTATAAACCTACTTTGACTATTTTTTTTTCAGTAGGGCGTAGGTTCAAGCCCCACTAGGACCAAATATTTATTTCTTTACATTTCTCTTTTCTAGTAAGTTAAACTGTTTTTGCAAGATATTATTGATTTCATGTACAAAAAGCGATTTTTTTTTTAATTTGGTAAGTCATTTCTTGCTGTTTTCTAATACAGAAGGGTGCAGGTTAGACATCTTTGAAAATACTGAGTTAAATGCGGTAAAAGTTCCTTATTTTCCTTTACTCTAGTAGCTTACATACTATGGAAGAAATGTAGGTAAATTTTACTTCTGCCCGCGATGGTTATTTTTGAATGTAAAGAGCAAAAAGTCCAATTAAATCCTTTTATTTGAGGCTCCCCAGAAAAAAATGTTATCGACAGTTTTATTTTGTGTTTTATAATTGTTAACCAATACTTCTTTTATCAAAATTATTGGTATAATCGGAATTATCTGCGATCGTTTTGTACAGTGGTTATCACTTTCAAATTTGTCTCTATTTGAGCTTGAGGAAACATCATACATTATACAAATTTTTGAAGAAACGACACGGTAAAAGTTGTTTAAAATTGCAACACAGTGCGAAACAATGTTAATTTTAAGACGATGTCAAGTTAATGCATTTTTTAAAAAAAATTTACTATTACGGATTCACTACCTTAACGCCGTTTTTCAACAGTATTTCACTTATATTACGGTAGGCAGTTAACATAACCAGATTTCCTGGATTCTGTACTAGTATAAGTCTTTTTTTCCACAAGTAACTGCCAAATTCCTCACATAAATAAGAGGTGGAGGACGAACGATTTAAGACACAATGACTTTTATCAAATCGTCACAGAGTACGTAAGCCTCGCCAGGGTATTGAACGTATGACCCCGCGATCCGTAGATCTGTGCTCCTTCTTCTCAGCTAAGCGGGTACGCTGTTCTAAATATTCTTTGTGCAGTACACCTACTGGTCACCAAAAAGTATGAATATCATCATAACTAGAAGAGATCTACCGGGTTATTTGTTATTATCAAATTCATTGAGTTTTTCTTTACATTTTTTATATATTGATTTGTGTCTAAAAATGTACCATGCTCACACTTACCAGTTGTGAGCGATCACGCAACTTCCAGCGATAAGGGTAACTTTATTACAGAAGATACATAAAAATCAATAATAGGTGTACAAATTATATGTTACCACTGATTTCAATATAAAACACAGAAAATGTATTTTAAAAACTCTAATCACTCTTTGCGGTATATCCGGTGTGCGTTTCTCCACCGTGGCAACTGTAAGAGTTCAGTACCCGTGACATATTTTCATATGCTGTTCATAGCGCAGTAAAATACTTAGATGGAGAACATGGCGAGATACTTTTTAGATACTAAGTTAAACATTTTTAAGGTAGTAGTTTTAGTTTTGTTAATAATCACATTAACTAATTTTTGGCAGAGTTCTTGGAGAGAATCTGTTTATAAAAGCGAAGAAATACCTTATATTAGATGGGACTATGGTGAAAATAAGAATAATCTTGAAAGCAGAGGAAATGTGGTAATTAAACGTTATGATTTACGAATCATTGCCATAGTGTATAACAGAGCTAATTCTCTTCTGAGATTGCTTAATTCTCTGAACGAAGCAGAATATGGTCCTGACTCCATCAAACTTGAAGTGTGGATTGATAGATCGGAAGAAGGAAATGTTGACAGTCCCACTTTGCAAGCGGCTAAAACTTTTTCATTTAAACATGGTGAATATGAAGTATTACCCCACCCACAGCATGTAGGTATTTATGGACAATGGTTTACAACATGGAAACCCGATGTGAACAGTTCAGAAATTGCTGTTATACTTGAAGACGACATAACTGTTTCGAAATATTTCTGGAGATATTTGAAATTAGTCCACCGGAAGTATGATAAAAATGCGGACATCAATGGCTACTCTTTGCAAGGTTATACAATAACGTTCAGTGAAAAAAATCATCACACAATCCTGACCGGACCAAAAGATAGTTTTGTTTTCCTTTTCCCCGTCGTTGGAGCATGGGGATTTTCACCTAGCACCAAGAACTGGAATCAGTTTTTATCCTGGCTTAAAACTCAAAATATTTCAACTTATAAACCGTATGTCCCTGACAATATTGCCACGGGCTGGTATAAGGATCTGTATAGCAAAGGAAGAGCGAATACAATGTGGGAGATTTGGCATATATTCTACGCCTGGAAAAATAATGAGTTCACACTATATTGTAATTTTCCAGGTATATATTTTAATTAATTTATACGTGTATATTATTTCATACGTTTTACTTAAGAAAATAGTAAAATATTCACTAGGTCGTGCTATTTTACTATTTATTAACTCATTTGGATATCTTTTATTTTCATTTAGCTCGACTATTCGAAGAATAAGGTGGGTTACTAGAGTATCCCCGGCGTCGGGGCAGCGTTCGGACTGCTTTCATACATTAAGTTTATAGCAAGCTTTTCAACTTAACTACAGCCCCTATCTCAAGGGCTAGTCATGGTAAAACTCAGATGTATTGAAGATTAGGATCAGGTATCGCAAACGTGAAGATAAGTCAAGTCAAAATATTGTAACAGTACAATTTTAAGTCAAAATATCGTAAAGTAATACAGTCATGTATCGTAAAGCCCCAGGGCACTGTATTCAAATATTGTAATGTTTTATGGTAAGTTTCTTAATTTTACTATATCTTTTTAGCTACACCAAACCTCACATATAAGTAGTGATTTCAGTATTGGACAGGTATATTTTGGTCTAGGGCAGGTATATCAAGGGTTAGGGCCAAAAGGTGTAGATTTTGCAAAAGTTTTTGTTACATTTGTTTTGCATGCCACTCAGTTTGAATAATGGTGTTTCCTAGTTACTATACTGGTATCCCTCCTAGTCAAAATAATTCGACGTTCAGATTGTTTTATATTTGTGACGGGGCAATCTAAACGTCAAAACTTTGTAGGACCAAAATAATGGAGGATAAATTCCAGTACATAGTCATGTAAAGTTATTGGTTTTATCTCTTGCGCATATTGGGGGTGTAGACACGGTAAACATTAATCGTATACAGTACATACATAGGTTTAAATCACCAGAAAATCGTAATTTTCGACATTATTTGATAATATTTACATAAATCTATGAGGAATTGAATCCCCTTTCGATACATGTGAGTTTTATTTGAATTTGTGGCCAATTCGTGACATAATCGGCATTTAAATCTATAGCATGTAAAGCACGGCAGCGATGAAAACTTCATCGGACATTGCTTCCACTATTTTGGTCTTTCCAGTGTTTGACGCGAGTGGGGATATTGCCCATATGAAAAAAAATCTCAATATTTCCTAGGATCGCGTAAAATTTGTTGGACTAGTATCCCTCCGACCCCTACCTCATCATTCTCTATTCACAAGTATGTTGTTATTTATAATTCTAGCTCACATGAAAAACTTGATTTATCTCACAACAATCGAATTGTTTTAAATATCATTCTTAACCAATTGAAACTTCACCTGAATTTAATAAAGACGCATGAAGTGAATAGATAAGTATTAATATTTGCTGTATCTGCTATTCATTCTAAACATTCAAACAAATAACAGTTCTGAATCACAATAGATCACGTACATCACGCGCACCTGCTCACTCACTGCATATGATACTAGACTTTTGTTGTCAGTATCGTTTCTGAAATCATCGCCAGTGTTTAATTTAATGCGTCTACCCATACAAAGCAAATGTTTCAAGTTTCCTCACGCGAAACGAAATGTTTCGCTAGACAATATAGCTTACAACCACCAAATATAGATTTTTAAAACGCAAATTTAAATTGCGTGCTAAATGTATCTGCATAGGTAAAGAACATGTATTCGGTATCATGCAAAGCGTACCAATATTTTAAAGCCAATAGCAGAGTAGGGCGGGTGTTTGTGCAAATATATTTCTTACATGCCCAAACTGAATATGGGCAAGGAAAGTCAATTTGAAAATTCGACAAACCTGTGTTGATACCAGTGCGAGATAAGATAAAATAAAAGTTTGAGAAATGTCAAGGAAGTTTAGAGCGAATGTGTTGCACATACTTAGCACCACCATATTTCGACCTGCCGATTCCATTGTTTTTATGATAAAAACGAGTAAAAATAATTTTGAGGCAAAAATGGCATAAAATGCATCCCATTATCTGTAAATAACTGCCTAAACGAAAATAATGGTGGTAAAAAATATGTCTCATAACCGTTTACTTTTTTTCAAAAATTTGAGCTGAATCATCTAGGTGGATGGAAGATCGTTTCCAATTCGCCCGACTTATATTACCTCAGGAACGATTTTAGACCCAACCGTCTCTACGGAGCTAGGGAAGTTGATTCAAACATTCATGTATTTTACACAACAATTCAACAATTTCGTTCTATAAACATCATAAATACCCAGTTGAATATAAAGACATTTAAGTACATCTACCTATTTTGTTAAAAAAATGTACCCGGGCTACAATACGAAACTGCCACTCAGTGTTATGTAGGACGCTCGGTCGTTGCCGTAGAAACTTGCATGCACAAAATAATTTCATTTTACATGGGTATGTCTGGAGTGGTGGTCTAAATCTAAAACAACCAATCGATATGCTGAGATTTACTACCAATTAAATCTAATCATTGGCTAGACTAAGTATTCAAGTTTTTAAACTGGTAGTACACCTAGCTGTAGTTATTGTTTTTTCTTGTTTGTTTTTTTTTTTTTCAAATGTGAAATTTGGATCTAGTATACCTTTGGGATATGGTCTGTAGCTTTTATACGCTCGTATCTTTGTATGTTCGAAAACCCTATTTTTTAATGTGAGTAAGCTTTGAATAATTTATGACTTTATCCGTGTAAAGTTATGTCCGAAGGAGGCACCCAGGAGGGTCTTCCTCCCTATATTCAACAGTGTTAAAAGCTGGATAGTTTTTCTGAGACGCAAACGCGTGCTTGTAAAATATTGCAAGTTTACTTTAATTGATAATTTTATACTAAACTCCCTTAGCGTTTCAGGGTTAACCTGTATATTTTCCATGGCTTTAAAACACTTGCTTTACTTTCATTGTTCGAATGTTTCTCCTTAAGTTTGTCATTAAGGCAGACATAATCTTTAGTTCTTGTGAGACATATCTGTGTGAATTTTCTTCTATAGAAAACTTGAACCAAGCGGAAGCCAAAAATATACATGAGTAATCGTGTATGACATAGTTGTGAAAACCTTTCCAAGTTCAATTAAACACATACTACATCTAAAATGATTCACATTACATGTTCGACACCAATTGATATGTCCGTAGTTTGTACACTTTTACGCTATTATCACTGTGGGGAAACGGACACCGGATATATCATAGAAAGTGATAAGTAAACGGACAAATGCGCAGTTGTTTTTCTTTACCAGAGGTAAGACCTTACTGTATTAACGCTTACCTACCGTTTCCACAAATGAAACCAGTGTTTGAACTTATAGTTGAATGCTAAATTTGGACTATGGTATAAGGCTATCGATTTAGCAGAGCATGAACAATTTTACTTCAAATCTGAGATGATCACCTCGAAATTCACAGAATTTCGACAAAAACTGTTATTTTTAAGAAATATTTCGAATAAGTAAATAGAGGATATTTGTTTGTTTTGAGTGAATATGGAATATATCTCACTGAGAAGTGAGAAAATTTAAAATATTTTCATGAGCGCGTAGCGCGAGTGAAAAAATGTGAAAATTTTCTCACTTTGAGGTGAGATATTCTATATTCACGAAAAACAGACAAATTTTCTTTTTATTTTACGCTTAATTACGTTGAGATATGCATTTTGCAACAAATTTTAATCTCAGCGCGGGAACAGACGCGCGTAAACGAACATGACGTCAGACGTGTTGTGACGTTAGATAGACGCACACGACAAAGTTCCATTTTATTTTATTTCTTGCTGCCTAACGTTATGAAATTTTCATTAAGTAAATTAATAAGTGCGACTAAAATTTTCATCCTGTTTTAAGCAAATAATTTAAAATTTATACACAATGTACAAGTAGATCGGCAAAGCTATTTCATTTTCAGTGAGTGATATGGATTATATAGATCTATCTCACTGATAAAACTCAGTTTTTCATTAGTTTGCTTAAAATAAAAATTCTGAATCGTACGATTTTACGAGCATAAGCTGAACTATTTTTATTGTAAGAACTGGCAATGCAACTTTTAAACTGTTAAAGATATGCTATCAGAAATGTTTACATTACTGTACTGGAGATAGCCGCACTATGTACTGAGGATAGTTTCCAAGTTGAAAAATGTGCACTGAGGATAGCATGTAAAATGGGACAAAAACCCTAATTTCTGATTGATAGTCACAATACGTACGTCTAACACTAGTATCCTAATGGTGTGCAAGTTGTAGCAAGACATAGCACATTTTACCAGAGGCGGATAGGGCCAGGGCAAAAACCTTAAATGTCATCATCGTTACCAATTATATGACTGATTACTAGGTCTTACCACAATGAGATGGCACATAAAACGATCCAAGATATTGCCGACTACAGTTTGATCTATGTTATCCGTAACATGTTTTTTTTTCATGAATTTCGGATCCAGGTATCAACTACATGTTATTTTAAAGGTCTCTAAGGGTGCTAGTAGGATCTTTTATATCTTTCAGATACACTATATCTTTAAAAAGTATGTTAATTTTATGGCAAAACTGTTGTTGGTTTTTTTTTCATTTTGTAAAATTCGTGCGCAAGTTTGGGAAAAAAGAAATTCTACATTTCATACGGAAGCGTTGCTTTTATTTAAACTTAGTTATTAAGATATCTTTAAAGTTTTAAAACAATCTATTTACAAATAAAGTCCATGTTGTTCTTTTAAATCATATATAATATCAGTGGTATAAAGAAATCAAGGTAAAACTTTGTTAAAGGTGGATAAAACAGCAGTTTTTATTGCTGCATAGGTGATTAAGCAAATATTTAATATTGCTGGTACTTTCAGAGAAGTATCACTGAATGATTATAGTCTGTCCCACCTAATTTTGGACCTCCGATAATTTATTTATACTGTATATAAAACTGTCAAAAATGACATCGTTAGTACCAGACGGTTAATATCTCAAGGCACCTTTTTCATTTTTTTGAAAAAAATGTAAAATGAAGTTAAAATTCAAGATTTTATGTTTTTCCTCATAGACTTGCATTGTAAAATGACGCGACGTTCATTTCAAGATGACGGCATCCATACAGACGTCATTTGGGGGTTTGCTCACAGTTAGCGACGTCAAATATATTTATTGTTGAATAACAGACATGGAAAATTAAAACAAACTTTGTCCAAAACTTGTAGTATTTTCTTGTACGGAAGACCCTGAATTAACATTTTACTTCAAATTAAATTATTTCCGTTTCAGGTTTTCAGCTTTTTTTTCTGAAAATCTGTTTGTACTTACTCGTTAGCATTGACGTAAAATAAATACATGTCTCAAGTCAAGCGCGTATCATTGTTTCAGCCGTAGATATCATAATAGAGTTGGGGACAGCGGAGATGCGCGCAACCCATTTAACTCATTTTCATTATTGGTTACTGTTGTTTATAATCGTATCAAAGGTTCGGATGATAACAGTCTGTTAAAAGGTTGTTTTTAAATAGCATGAATACATGTTTGTGTACTGACTGGTGCTCACTATTTTAGTGACCGTTCGATCAAGGTAAAACATTATTCCTCAATGCAATTAATGATTTAAAATATACATATTTCTATTTGAGACAACCGCCTATATAAGGGACTACGTTAAACAAATTAATAATTGCCTTTATTCTTTATAATAACATAATACCAGTTTTTCAATTCCACCCTCGCGTCTTTATTTCTCATGCTCGGCCGTTCAGTGAAATCCAAAGTGGCATGTTAAAACATTTTTGTGCTATTGATAGGTATGGTAGACCTATAGACAAAATAATATATATGAGCCGCGCCATGAGAAACATAGTGCATTTGCGACCAGCATCCGCGCAATCTAGTCAACTGCCTACTGCAGTTAGAGAAACCGTTAGCGAACAGCATGGATCGTGAGCAGATTGCGTGGATGCTGGTCGCAGATGCACCATATTGGTTTTCTCATGGCGCGGCTCATATGACCTTTTGAAGGTGTATTTTGTTCTTCAGCTAGACAGGGGCGTAGCCAGGATTTTGAAAAATGTACGCAGTACGAGGCACGAAGTGCCGAGAGGGGAGAGTGTGGGAGGGGGTGTCCCCCTCCGACAGGTGGGGGTCCGGGGGGCCTCCCCCGGGAAAATTTTGAAAAAAAGAACATGAAAAGACGCATTCTGGTGCATTTTAAGAAACGCATATAGCGAGATATAATGTTGTCAAAAAAGGAAATGATTAAAGTACAATAGGAGAGATCGCCCTGACGTCACGCATCAACACATGTTTATCTAGCGGTGGGCAAAACAAAATGTTTTTACATCGTTTGTGTATGGGATCGGAATTTTCAATTTAATATATAGGCCAAAAGTTATCAATAAATTGCTTGTTTTATACTCTTCCCACTGATCAAAAAAAAAAAATATTGATATCGTTTGTGTTTTAAGAAAGTTTAAGTTGTTAGAAAAACATCACCTTTAACCAAAAAAAACATGGACGCTCGGCGTCTGCCCACCGATCTTTGTCTTATCAGTTCTAAAAATAGAATATACAACGGATTTGTATACAAACACGATCTCTCCTATTGTAGGAAAAAATACGTTTCGACCTCTCCAATAGGTCTCATCAGGCGGTGATGAGTACATAATTTGATCTCATAGATGTCCCCGCGACGTTTTTTTTTTTTGTTTTTTTTTTTTTAGTGTTGTTTTTATTTTTTTTTTTTTTTGTGTATTTTTATTAGTTTTGTATTTTTATTCAATTTTATACGGTTTTATGTAGACAGAAGTATTTTTCTTTGCTTTCTCTACATGCTTCTGATTTTGTTATTGCCTCAATTATCAAAAACCAGTGCGATTCGTCGATGCCCAGACACATCGAAATCACGTATAACCTGATCGATATCGATCTGGTGATTGCGATGGATATGCATCAGAGCGAGTCCAGTCAGCCGTTCCTCGGTCATCGTATTTCTTAGATAAGTTTTAAGGCGGTGAAGGCTACTAAATGATCTTTCAGCAGAGGCCGTGGACACTGGCATTGTCAGGAGGATCTTCAGCACAACATGTATGTTTGGGTATAGTTGATATGTTTCATCAACTGCCTCTGCCAAGCCTTGTATGGGCGAATCTGCTGCAACTCTCTTCCAGACATCAAGTTCAGTATCTATTGCCTGGCAATCTATGAACGGAGAATACTCCTGCTTGATATCGGCCCACATTTCGGGCGAAAGTTGCCGAAGTTTTGTTGGCAATAAATACTGAGCGTTCAGTCTTGTAGTCGAGAGGCACAGTCTGTCGTGCAGTTGGGACAAAAGGTGATCCATGAATGGTACAAACATATTCAACCTCCAATATTCCTTTGGGGTTTCTGCGGCTATGTTATTCCTGTGTTGTTGCCTTGCAGCAACTCGAGGCTGACAGACATTGATGTCATGCTCAGTTGCCAAGGCGACAGCCTTTTCCCAAAGTCCTCCAAAATACCCAATGTCATTGCGTCTCTCGGCAACCCATGAAGAACTTTAGCATGCTGTGCTGCTTTGACCAAGTCACATTGAGGGTCTTGCATTGAATCCGTCAAAAGATTCAATGTTTCTAAGGGACCGCTGACGCAACACAAAGCGACAACAAAGTCAAAAGACAGGACAGCCTTTTGAAGGCTTGACGCTGTGGACATAGTTTTGGTGTCCATGCCAACTTGAAGGTCAGTAAGTGTTTCTAGAATTGACTTGAAGTGGGTATAGAAAGCAGTGATGCTTTCCGAGTGCTGAGACCACCGTGTTGGGCAGAACTTCTTTAAGGCTTCTCCGTCATCGTTATGAGAGCTATAAACTCCGAGACGTTTCGGAGAAATTGTGATAAAAAACAATACATCCCCAACAACGGTAAACATCGACTGCACAAACGCTACCCTGCAAGCATGACATATTGCTAAGTTTAGACGGTGGTTGCGACAGTGAATATACTTTGCGTTTGGAAATTCTGCAGAAAATCTTGCCTGCACTCCACGGTGACAACCGGACATGTTCCCAGCACCGTCGTAACCTTGTCCAACGATAAAGTTTGGGTTCAGGTTGTGTTTGTGTATTTCATCTAGTAGCAACTAGTGTAGTGTTTCACCTGTTGTTTCTGTTGTCTGAACAAATGAAAGAAAATCCTCGTGGAGCACATGCTTCCCGGAACTCTGACGTTCAATATAACGCAGACAAAAAGCAAACTGTTCTGTATTGCTGACATCAGCAGATTCATCTGCAAGAATAGAAAAGTACCTCGCATCTTGGCAACGGTGCACGATAGAGTCCGAAATCTGATTGCCGCATATATGTATGAATTCGTTTTGAATAGAGGGGCTTAAATACTGTGCATGTTTGGGAGAATTTGCTAGATGGTCGTGCAAATCACTGTCTACTTCAGCGCGATAATTTATCAAAGCTCTGAAGTTACTTTTTTCTTCTGTTTTGCCACGAAAGGCTATGTTTTGTTTTCCCAGCAAAACTATTGTTTTAACAATAGATGTCAAGGCTTTCTTATTTTTCTCGACTTTGTTTCTGTAAGCGTTCGAGCCAAACTCAACAACACGTTTTTCTTGATTTTGACATATTTTCATGAATTTGTCAGCTTTAGTCATTGCATTACTGTGATCAGGTGATTTTTTATGCATCCCTATAATCCTAGACACATTGCGCCAGTCTACAAGGGGCTTAGCAACGAGAGTGTTTTCAGATGAATTAAAGACAAAACAAGGTGCACAAAAAACACCATTGACTGAAGGACTATACCTTAAATGCGGGTAGTTTTCAGTATCAAACACTAGGTCAGGTACACGCCTAGCTGCCCCGCTTTTGCCGTGAGTGCTTTTAGGCTTTACCCAACTCCGCGAAGGCTCAAACCTTGATATTAAAGTCGACATTTTCATGGAATCAGACATTCGGAGTCTTCTTGTGACATCAATGGTTCCAATGTCTAGAAACCGCGCACCCAGGGAGCAACCCGCTGAGTACCCATCATATTGGCAGTGATCTGCCTGAAATTGTTTTGGGGAAGATGTGGACTCTTTGGGAGAAGATTTTGTGTTGTCATCCGAAAATGACTGAGAATTATCAGCAGGAACAGTTGATGAACTTTCACTGTCATCTGGAGTAGAATTTGGGGTTTAAAACACTGAAAAATGGACTTTTGTCCAGGAAGAGGTCGAGGAGGTTTTCTGGAGCTCATCTCTATTAAATATATAGAGAGATCTATATAGAGCTCAAAAATACCTTTGTAATATATATAGATATATATTTATCACATATATAATCTGTAATTTTTACAGAAATTACAAAGTATGAAACAAAATTCAGTTAGATATTTGCGTACTCGTACGTGTATTATATTAATATAATGCTGTACTCTAAATAGTGACCAGAACCGAATCGCTACACATACATGTAAACGATAAGTTAGTGCTACGTAGGAGTGACGTCATCGGTATAGACGGAGTTAAATGTGACATTTTGGCAGGTGTCAAAACTGACCTAGATTATTGATTAAGGTTGCTTTCGGTACCCAGTACTCTTGCACTAAGTTCAAACCCGTTTACACCATATCATGTTTATAAATTATACATGTAGTAAATGAAATACATTGGATATGAACTTGATTTTTTTTTTTTAAAAAAAACATGCTCTTCAATATTTCATATTTCAAAAAGTCAAGTCAGCCAAAAAAGTATTACGCAGTTGCGTAAACTGCGTAATGGGCGCTACGCCCTTGCTAGATAAAAGAAGCATGTTCAAACGCGTCAGTTACTTTCATTTTCGATGATATAAAACACGTGTTTTTGTGGGGGTTTTTTTCACCAAGAAGTACGTATACGAAATATTTACTTCTATTACAAACGGGACAGTACATAGCTATATTGAAAATTCAACTAAAACACGTTGAACGCAAAACAACAACAACAACAACAACAAAAATCACAAAAAAACAACAACAAAAAAAAAAAAGCACAAAAAACCCCCCCAAAAAAACAACAAAAAAAAACCAGTTATTCCTTAAAAAATGATCTGTAGCAATACAAACTTTATATAGATATTCAGTCGAAAAATTCGTACTTGCCTGCGGAATTTCATGAAACTTCAGAACTTATGTTAACAGCGAAACATTTGTTGGTTTTCGTGTTGTTGTTTTTACGCTTGGTTTTACGTCACACTGACACAATTTACAGGGGCGTACCTGGGCATACGCCGATACGCCTATACGTACAATTAAATTCGACACCGGAAAAATGAAAAAACTTAAAGTGTGAAAAAAATGCAATAAAATGTAAAGCCTAAAGGGAGTTAGGCGGCTATTTCAAGTTCTTCGTTTAACAAAATCATCTGCATGAGATTTAACAAATTCGTTTCTGAAATAGATTTATTTGTTCCTGCAATTATCTTGTAAATGGTAAGGGTAGATTCCTTGCAAGCATAAGGCACGGCAAATACTGCCAGAGTCGCACATCGCCAAATAGGCCCGCCTTAAATAGAAACACAGACGCACACATGCATGCATGCACACAAACATACTGTGATGACAATAGGAACACTGTTGGCACTGCCCAGGAACGGGCAATGGTAACACCTTCGGTATTTTTCTTCAATCGAAATTATATATTGTTTACAAAAAAAAAAATATATATATATATAATAATATATATTATAGATTTCTATATTTTATTGATAAAAGCTGGTCATATTGGCAACATTTCATTGAGTTTTTCCCCCAGGTGCTCCTCCTTGCATTATTTTATCACCCGGGTAGAACCAACGACATTCCGTAAGCCAGCTGGATGGTTTCTTCATATGAAGAATTCAACGCCTTGAGTGAGGCTCGAACCCACATCGTTGAGGTGCAACTGATCCAAAGTTAGCGACCTTAACCACTCGGCCATAGAGGTCCCAGGTAAAACATTTGTATTCAAGCATGCAAATGGAAAACAAAATTACTTGAGTCATCCCTGGTTTCAAGTAAAAAAAGCTTGCGCTTAATATAACATTTAACGTCAATATCGATGTGCAATTCAATATATCAATCTACATCCAGATCAGGATAGCGAAATACCAAAGCAATTTACGCAGTTGAATTTTCGTTTGCAAAAATTGATGTTGTTTACGTTTTCTAGAAAATGTTTACTTTCATGTGAGAAAGATTAATCAATGATTATTTGATAAAACCTGACACATTCGCAATGTATGGGTAGACGCATTAAATTTTATCAAAAACCTGTCAAAATCGGATGTAGAAGTCATGCATGAAACTAAAGTTTAAACATTACGATGATTTTAAAAACGATAACAAAACTAGAATATCCTTACACAGTCCAATCGAGACTCTCTCTCTCTCTCTCTCTCTCTCTCTCTCTCTCTCTCTATCTCCTACCCCATACTCGCGGCATCGCTGTTGGCTCATGGTTATGCTGCTCGTCTATCTGGCATACAGTTAAAAATCATCCAGGTACGCCCCTTATTTAGGTCATAATGGCGACATTCCAACAATCATCTGTACACTTTACAGGTAAGAAGTCAAAATTTCAAATTTATAAATATAACGCACCTTCCGTAACCGGTAACGTCAAGGTTGTTTGTTTTTGTCGGTGATAGAAAAATCCTTTTTTACACGTTTTTTTTTTAAAGTAGCTGTATCGATATGTTATAACGGAAACAAATGAACTATTTTTCTAAGATTTAGGTCTGGGCTCAAACTTAAAGCAAACTGAACCATTCCCGCCTTTGATTTAAATTTTATCTACGTAGTCAGACTGGCACAGTCGACAGCTAATTTGCTTTATCCTCATTAAATTCGGGACTCAGTTAGCTTCAATATTTACATAATTAATTATTGTTGGGGTAGCTATGCGTGAGAGAGCCAACATGTGCCGTCTATGCACTTGAGATATTTAGTGACGTCATATATTGTATGACATAATTGGAATTAATTTTAGCGTTTGAAAAGTTAAATATTGTGTCATGGCGAGCTTCTTAAATATGTAGAAGGCTATATTCTAAGGAGGCTGAAGCAGCTGATGTCTTTGTATCGTACAGGTTCTTCCTGGATTATGCATTTGGAAAATACTGTGATTAAAGATATTGTTTCAAATGCATATTTCAGTTAGATCTATTTGCCTGAAATTCTTCGAAACACTGCCCCAGATTGAGTGGATCAATTTTCAGATGATGGATTTTCAGTGTAAAACTTCTGACTTTGAAAATTGTGCAAAGAACTGGACATAGTTTGGAAGGATTTAAGGATAAATGGAAAAATGACTAAAGAAATTTATAACTGAATACTTTACTTAATGGCCGGATTCTAAAAATTTCTTTCGTGCAAAGTAAGTTCTTTTTCTCTTTTTCAGTTTTCAAAATTTCGTTTGTATACTAAATTGTAAATTCTATTTCAAACTCATTCTGTTTCTTACGGGAGGAAAAATAGCTAAGTGTAAAAAATAAGTGTGAAACGTCCCCAAGGAATAACACGTGAAATTTTCTGAAAATCTCCAAAATAGAGAATATTTGGCAATGGCGACCAGAAATAAACAATAGCGAATTCCCATAGAGAAACTGAAATTTAATCGCACGGGAAAACCAGACGATTGTTTCAAAAAATCCTTGAAATTCTCGAGGGTGACTTTTTTTTTGTTCACAAAAACATGTTTTATGTTCTTTGATCCCGTTTCATTTCTTCATATCAGCCCAAAGTTGAGGTCCAAAATTAGGTGTGACAGACTATAGTCAGTTTAAAAAGAAACAAATACAGGGAATCTCCCACAGGCACAGGACGGGTTTACGGTGCATTTTTATTTTACAAAATGATTTCACTATTGTCTTTTTACTGAAATTATGAAGCCGAAACTGTTTACATATTCTGATTAAAAGCACCCCAATTCTAAAAGAAATTATTCAGAAAAAAGAACGTATTTCTACTTTAATCACAGTAAAAATGAATTTGATTCATGCTCTCCAAAATCAACGTCTATATGCAAGCTGCTTAAATATCAAGGTTGGTCGCATCTGTAGTAAACGAGCCGCTGAAGTTCTAAGAAACAGCAACATCAGCCCAAGAGACCAAAACGCACAGCACAGTCTTAGAAAAAGCGTCAAGTGTACAAAATTTGACCATAATATCTCATTCCTAACTGATGACTTTCTGTGTGCAAAGAGGTACCTACGTGATTTCTAAGCAATACCATATATAACAAACACCACATAAATTCTAAGGCCATATGTTTTGAGTTCCTCGATAAATCAGACTTAGATTTGATACAGTATTTCAAATATTCAAATATTTGCGGCTCGAACGTTGATGCTTGGGAAAACACACACTATGGTTAACTAATCTATACGAACTCAATATTTTGTACCCGAAGTATTGGTACAAAATATTGAGTTCGTATACATTACTAATATAAAAATGGAATACTAATTTTTGTGGACAAAATCTATTCAGATTGAATTTGCAAATTGCACATTAGAACCATAGGGAAGGAACTCAGACTATCAGAACCACATCTGTAAATGCAATATCTACTCAATTTGACCAATCATTGCAGGTATTGCTCTGGAAGGCCGAACAGTAAGACAAGTGGACAAAAAACAGACGAGCATACCGAGAGGTCAGAGTGAAACTGTTTTAAGTACATACAGATAAAAAGCACTTTTGCTCTCATCCCTCTGTATGGACAACGATGAAATCATATCCCCACGACTTTGCGTGGAGGTGAAAAGCCGTATTCATTATTCAAAATACATCGTTACTATCCTCAGTCCACTAAATAGCTATCCCCTGTACAATTTAATTTTAATAAAATCGCTCGATTCAGCTTTATTCTTATTTTCTATTTGTTGTTTTATGTTTGAAACCCTATCACCTTACTGAACATTTATCAGCCATCATGCAACTTTCAGCGAGAATTGTGCCATTATACAACAGGGGAGATACATTTCCACCATAGTTGTATATTGGCATATGATCAAGCTATTCGAAACTCTTCGATTTTGATAAATATATTACAACAGAATACAAAAAATGGTAAAAAACTTACCGTGTGTCAAAATCAAGTGTATTGATTTATCACTTTCTGAGCTATATCCGGTGCCCGTTTCCCCACAGTGATTATAGGTAACAATAATCTAAATTTCACTGATGGTCACAAGAACTGCAACTACAAAGAAAATTAACATGATTTACAGAAAAGAAACACCGACTATAACCAACTTTTATCTGTCTGATGATTATATCTTTAAACATTCACATGTCGCTAAGAATTTTATTAAATGCAGCACAAAAAATCTTTAATACTCAACATACAGACGGATTCGCGTGTATGGGTCCTATACATAGGGCACCTTAGAGAACAGACTTTTCCAAGTAATAAGTTAACTGTTAGTCTGACATGTCTGAATCTAATTGTTCTCTCTTCCTCTCTGTTGGCTTTGCTAGTTATGTCCTCTGCTTTGTGTCTGTACCGGAAGAGAATGTACCAGGAGCCCTGAGTAGCTGCCTTGGTATGTAAGCGTCTAGGAACGTGTTTGTCATGAAAAGGGGGCTATATATTTTATAACAAACAATTAACATGTTTGTATGTATCTATATTAGGTCACGCTGGATTAACAACTAACTGGAGAGAAAAAGGCTTACATGCGGACGAATCGGAAGGATCTTCAAACGCAGTAGTAACAGAATGGAAGACAGAATACAACATCTTGCCGAACAACATAACCTACTTAGACCTAGCAGGAAACGTCATTCTCCGCTAAAAGGGTTGATAAAACAATGGAAGACAGAACAAGAAACCTTGCCGGACAAAATAGCCTACAGAAAATTACAGTAATCGTCGTTCACCGTTAAAGTCATAACTCGTAAACTCAGTTTATCTCATTTTCTGTTAAAGACCCACTACAGAATAACTGTATTCTTTTGAATTTCCATGATGGTGATTACAAATCATTTGCAAATACAGGTATCTAGTTACAAACTAATAGTATTAGGCCAAAACAATGTGTGTAATGTCTATAAATGTTGCAGTGTGCACATTATTTGATACACTAAGGTTACATCGCATCTTGTTTCTGCAGTGTAAGATCGCTATTTATCTTGATATGTGTTTTTAAATCTATACTATAAAAAGATTGACAGAATAAACCCTTTGCAGACGAATTTTTGAAAACACATTAATTAAGGAAGAGCCTAAATTGTTCACTTGTCATCTTGTAGTATAGGTGTGTTATACACCAGATTTATCAGAATTATTTTCATGAAGTTCATGTGGAAGAAAAATGTAGGTCAGTAGGTCGTGATATGTATTCAACTGGTCACATGCAGGTATGTACAAAGTGAATTAAACAAACCCACGAACTATATTAAATATAGATTAATTACTTACGGATGTCGAATTTGCATATAAGGATTAAGTGAGCGAGAAATCTCACTGTACCACTGTACGTCCTTCACCTGTATACAGGGATAAAACGTCACTTAGCCGGATGATATAATTTTTCGACAATATTTTTTTTTTTTTTGCATTCGTAGTGGATTCTATTATTTCGAGCGTTTAGTAGAACAGAGTTGACAGTCTGTAAACATTGTTTTTATCAACAATTTTGCATAATTTTTACTATTAGATACTAAACAGACACTAACCATACTGCATATTTACATAAAGTCATAAGATAAAATATTATTAAATCAGTCTTTATAGGTCTAGATACAATCACATTAGAAGTGACAAAAATCCTACTGCCTTGCGGAAGGAGCCAAAATACATATCAAAGCACAAGAAAACAATGCAATACCTGCAAATGTTCGCAACCATTTCCACAAGTTACCTTCAAGTTGTCAGATTTGAAAACAGTTTTTACCTTTCTTTTTCGGTCATTACGAAGATTTAACGTGATATCAACCCCGGTCTTTCACTTCTCCCCGGTCGATAAATAATGGCCTTACTAAAAAGCTAAATGTATAAAACATACGCGATCTATATGATAATTTTGGTAAAGATCTGACCAAGATAATATTCATCAAGGCCGATGCACCTCATCTTTATATGATAAGTGTTTATTAAACGTTTACAAAACAGTTCATTTGAGCTATGTATGCAGAAAATTAGGTGGTTTTAAGATATCACTAAAAAGTCCATGCACGACATGTAAGACATTATTTTGAATAAAAACTAACCGGTTGAGGAAGTAGAGTGTGTTTATCTGTGTATGCGTACTGAATATAGAGGTTTATTTCGGCAAAGGACAACATTTACATGATTAACAACCACATTATAGAATGAAATAATATGAATTATTGAGTACTAAATTATGCAATAGAAAACCATGGCATGCTCCTAATACCAAGGATAACACTGTAAAGAGCAAATGTGGTCCTGGCATTACTGGCATGACATAGAGAGGCAATTATTTAAATATCTAATTTAAGGTATTAGGCCCCTAATAGTAATGTTTAAAAAATGGCATTTGCTGGGTATATTCTTACAGCTGACCGTGCTTCGCACTTAATTGCAAATTTTTAAAAACTTTTACCGTTCCGTTTTTTTTATAAATTTTGTGTAATTTATGGTATTTCCTCAAGCTCAAGTAGAGACAAATTTCAAAGTGGTGGCCTTTATCCAAAACGTTTGCAGAGAATTCATTATACCATTATTTTTTATGAAAGAAACATCAAACTATTGGTAAACAATTATAAAACTTAAAATAAAAACTGTCAGTATCATTATTTCTAGGGTGCCTCGAGTAAACGGATTTAATGAGACAGAATTCTAACTCCAACATTGAAAAATTAAGGTCGAATCCTGTGGGTCTGTTTTGAATTTTGTTCATTTCATTCAAAAATAACCTTGAGGCAGAAGTAAAACCTACCTATATTTCTTCCACAATATGTAATCTAAAGAATGAAGGCAAAATAGAGAACTTTTGCCGCATGTAACTCAGTATTTTTAAAGATGTCTAACTCTACCCCTTCTGTTTCAGAGGTAAATTCACTTTGAACAGCAAGAAATCGCTTATCAAATGATTTTTTTTCCCACTTTTGTAAATAAATCAATAAGAAGTCTTGAAAGAAGTAAAAACTTACACGAAAAAAAGGAAAATAAGAAAAAAAAAATTTGGTCCCAGTGGGGCTTGAACCTACGCCCCCCCCCCCCCCCACCCCCCTTGAAAATTGCAGTCAAAGTAGGTTTATGGTAGAAATTGAATACTCTTCAAAAAGGAGGTACTCTATTATGGGCCTAATACCTTATCACAGTCAGACTGTCACAAATTTTATCACATTGTTACTAATAGTATCAAAATACCTGATCATACATCTTTAACTTTTAGCTCGCTAAATTTCTTAAATGGATTGGTCCATCATTCAATTTCCAAGTCATCCATCACTGATGTGCAGGCTTATCTTGGTCTGCACTGGTCGAAAAGGCAGAATCACTTGCCGCCAGCCAGCTAAAGGTTAATAATCCATTCAACGAAACGAAACTAACATTAGAAACTATATAAAATGAAAAAAGGAGAAAATTCCTGAGCCGAAACTTATACATTAAACAATAAAACATGCATTAAAACACATTAAAAAAATTAAACAATCATTAAATACCTTGCATTAAGTGACGCTTGATGGCTACCTTAAATGATTGAAATTTGTTAATGTCCAACGTTTAGAAACAATGAAACTAAAAGATTTTGAACCTGAAAATTTGACCTTTAGAAGACAATATCCACTTTTTTGTCTAAGTCTTTTACTATATATGTATAGAGTCTTGAGGAACAAAATATTCATTCAAATAATCTGGGGCTAGTTTGTTTTTAACCTTAAACATATGACACAGCATGATTTTTGTCGAGCCCGCTTGCGGTGAGCTCGACTTAGTCGCCACTTTTGGCGGTTCGGTGTATGTGCGTGCGTCCGTGCGTGCGTGCGTCCATGCTTCCGTCCGATTTTGTCCGGACCATAACTTTGACATGCATGGAGCAATCTTGTTTATATTTGTCATGAATATTAACCTCAATGAGAAGGAGTGTCACACGCAAACCCCATATTCCTATCTCAAAGGTCAAGGTCACAGTTGGAGGTCAAAGGTCAAATTGAAGAATGAGTTTGTCCGAAGCATTTCTTCTTAATGCATGGTGTGATTTTGATGTAACTTGACATGAATGTTCACCATTATAAGTCGGAGTGTCAAGCGCAAGAACCAGGTCCCTAGGTCTAAGGTCAAGGTCACACTTAGAGGTCAAATGTCATATAGAAGGATGGCTTTGTCCGGAGCATTTCTTTTTCATGCATAGAGGGATTTTGATGTAACTTGGCACAATTGTTCACCATCATGAGACGGAGTGTCACGCGCAAGAATCAAGAATTACTTCCCTTTGTTGTTACTATAAATAGCTTATATTGTAACTTTTTTATTACTGGTCGTATGGAAAAATCAAGACCACTTTTCTGTAGAACACATGCATTTTACATCCAATTTTGAGGTGTATTATGACCTATCTCTACTGGTAAGGATTTTTGTGTGGACTTAGATTATTTTGCACTCCTAGTCCTTTTGACAGCTGGCGGGCTCGACATGTTGCTCGTGGGTATCTTGTTTTAACACTCCTGCTCTCTCTTGCAATAGTACAAAATGTATTTATATTAAGTGTTTATATTTTTTTATATGTGCAATAGGCAAACAAGCCCATAATTGCAGTAAGGCCTGGCTTATAATGTAGATGAGGTATTGTGTCCTGTTGCAGTTCTTTTTCTCCAACAGCATCATGGAAATCGTATGCACGAAAAAGCAAGGTCCCGTTCAGCTTCCGATGAAAGAGGCTTTCTTGCAGAAAAAAAAAAACCTTTATCTGTTTGCCATGACCCGCATATTACCTAGATAGTAATCCAATATTTGGGATCAGTAAGAAAACATCACGTGTTTAACAATTTGCAAAGTCATCAGGCGTTATGTGAGGTCAACGCGACCGTAGTATTGGCAGTTATATGTCGAAGCGTCGGTCACGCTAAAAGCAGAACAGCGTTCCGCTTAAGGTTCAAGTAAAGTCTTTTGAAAACACCCCTCGGGTGAATTTTTGTTTTAGATTTTTTCGCCGCATAGGCCTTGGTCTCTCATAAAGAATACACCAAATTGTTCGTAATAAGTAGTAGAAACTATTAAGGCAGGTTATTCTCTTTTGGACAACACATTTTGTCTTATATCACATGTGCTATGACTGTTCATGTTCTATTTTGTAGAATATATCAAACTTCTTTTTTAAAAGTATTTTGTCATTATTTTTCTTATCATTGTGTGTCTAACATGTTTGTCCAGGTACTCCGGGGGTTGAAAGTGTTTCAAACCATGTACGTTTAAAAAAATGCAAACATTGCAAAATGAAAGTGAAAGTAGAGCTGTCAAATCGACAAAAAAAAACAGTATTTCAACAAATATAAAAGTAAACTATTTTTCATTTCCCGGAGTACCTAGATAAGTGTGTAAGACGCACAACAAAAACAAATTTAGAGAAAAAATATGTTTTAAAAAGAAGTTTCATATTTTGTACAAAATATAATGTGGACAGTTGAAGTACATGTTTTGTAAGACAAAATACATATTACCAAACACGGTGACCTCTATATAAAGTATTTTCTACTTCTTCTGAACAACTCCGTATATATATGTTATGAATATGGGTCTGTCGGGTATAATTTCTAAAATGAAAATTTACCGAAGGGGTGGTTTCAAACACTTACTTGAACCTTAACCTATTCTACATTTTTCTGTTTTCTTCCTTTCTAATTTGCGAGTTTTGAAATGCACACAAACCTGATAAATCACGGATAAAATTCACGTTTTGCCGCAAAAAAATACAAGATATACATTTATGCAATCATATGGACAATAAAAGTAACCGTTTTTAAAACATGTCTAAACCCCTGACACATTGGATTTGACAGTATATAATGATAGGTAAAGAGAAACAACTAAGTTTTGTATACATCTAGCAGATACCACGATTCTCTGCCCTTACATACTTTATTGTATCTTCTTTATGAAAGATACTCGCACATACAAGTATTAACGACACTCGTACATACACGTATTAACCCACTATAATAATTTTTTTAAACTATAATCCTACATCTAAACATATTCATTTACTGTACATATCCGCATATGTATATATATATAAAACTTTCCTCTCAACGAATATATACAAGTATATACCTTACTCTCCCATGTACTTCACATAATTATTGTCAGATTGTTTATAAATGTATTTTGCATATATCCAAAAATATCACTTTCCTACGGAATCCTGTTTCCGCCATCGACTCTTCGATCAGATAGATGCGTGAGCTGGCGTGCTATAAATTTACAGCGAAAGGTAGAAAGCTTGAAGTCCCCTTCTTCCTTCGTATATACGCACACTATATGTCACATACGTTATTACGAAAAATCCTGCGTTGATATACATTAAATCTCGGTATAACACAGGAATTTATGTTCTTTTAAAAAATGAATTAATGTTCTTTTTAGTAGGCACGCAAAAGCTGTAATTTCTGCTTATTCAGTTATTATTTCAATTTCAATATAACGAGTCTCGATTAATCAATTGCACACGGTGTGGTCATTTTATATTTAGGCAAGTCGACACTTCGTGTACGTAAATCACATGTTTAAAGAGCTAACGTTTTCCAGTAATGTTGCCAGACAGGATTAAAGCGAAATGCAGATAATCTATTGAACAACCTTTGTCGTTTTAGTTTCTTACACATTTATAAAAAATAAATGAATAGATAAAATCATTGTCCACTCAAGCTCACGAATTACGTTATTTATGTCGAACAATCAATACCAAAAACTGGGTAGATTTTCTACTTTGTAAGGGAAACCCTCTTCTATTTTGTTGAAAAAGTAGCAACAACCATCATTATTTTTTCGTTAACATTTTGTGAAGACATTGTGTTTTGGACATTAAATCAGCTTGTCATACGTCTCACGCTTTTACGGTCTGGGATGAAAACACACCACATTTTCAAACTGCTTATACAGTCAAACCTAGTGAATTCTATACGAGAACTGTTATTAAAATATATTGATTCGGAAATTTTAAAAGTATAAAGTTAACTTGAAAAAGCAAGCGGATCCCCTTTTTGCTAGTAGTGTGTTTTTGTTTTCTTCTTCGGAAATGGTGTTGTTGTAATTTAATAACTGTCACCTTTCTTTATTTTTTGAAAATTTGAGGTAGGTAGGTTTGCTTGTTTTGGTTGGGTTTAACGTCGGCACAATTTAGGTCATATGGCGACTTTCCTGCACTGATGGTGGAGGAAGACCACAGGTGCCTCTTCATTCATTATTTCATCACGGCGGGCACCTAAGTAGAACCACCGACCTTTCGTAAGCCAGCTGGATGGCTTCCTCACATGCAGAATTCAACGACCCGAATGAGGCTCGAACCCACATCGGTGAGAGCAAGTGTTTTGAAATCAGCGGCCTTAACCACTAGACCACGGAGGTCCCTAAGTAGGATAGGATTCAGCAGTACGGATAAAGAGTATATCACGTGACTGTCTTCACCTGGCTGACGCATTGTTTTTTTCAATTAAAGAACCGGTCGAGTTCGGTCGTGCACGATGACTTGTGCTTTCTTATCTCCAGTAGGTAACTGATTAGTAGTATTGCGGATGACGATCGGTTTATTAGTCCCCTACTGGTTGAAAACCAGTTTTGGGGACTATAGGAATGCACTTTTCCGTCCGTCATTCCGTCCGTACGTTTGTCCGTCCGCAATTTCGTGTCCGGTCCATAACTGTGTCATCCATGAAGGGATTTCAATATTACTTGGCACAAATGTTCCCCATGATGAGATGACGTGTCATGTGCAAAACCCGGACCCCTAACTCAAAGGTCAAGGTCACAATTAGAGGTCAAAGGTCAACAGGGCTTTTTTCCTGTCCGGTCCACACCTCTGCCATCCATAAAGTGATTTTAATATTACTTGGCACAAATGTACCTCATAATCAGACGATGTGTTATGCAAAACTTTCAGACCCCTAGCTTAAAGGTCAAGGTCACACTTGGCAGTCAAATGTTGACATGGTATGTACAGGGTCTATTTCGTATCCGGTCCATAACTCTGTCATTCATTAAGGGACTTTAATATCACTTGGCACAAATGTTTCTTATGATGAGACGACGTGTCATGCGCATATCCCGGACCCTTGGCTTAAAGGTCATGGTCACAATTGTAACTGAATTATTTATTACAAATTGAAACTTCATTATAGGAATAACTTCCATGCAAAACTTTAACAAAATTTTCTTACTCAGATAACGGCCATATTACATCGAATTTATTTCAAAAAAATGTTCTCTAACTTGAGTATGTAAGTCGAAGGCCAAAAGGGCTTTTTCCCTCTCCAGTCTGTAACTCAACAATCCTTAAAGGGATTACTTGGCACAAATGTTTACCACCATGAGACAACGTGTCATGCGCAAGAACCAGGTCCCTATATCTAAGGTCAAGGGCATACTTAGAGGCCAAAGGTCAGATACAAGAATGACTTTGTCTGGAGCATTTCTTTTTCATGCATGGAGGGATTTTGATGTAACTTGGCACAAATGTTCACCACTATAAGACAGATTGTCAGGCGCAAGAACCACGTCCCTAGGTCTAAGGTCAAGGTCACACTTAGAGGTCAAAGGTCAAATTCAAGAATGACTTTGTCCGGAGCATTTCTTCTTCGTGCATGAGGGATTTTGGTGAAGCTTGACACAAATGTTCACCACCATAACACAGCCTTGTTTTTAGAATTACCTCCCTTTTTATTACCATAAATAGATTATATTGTAACATTTTTATTACTGGCCTTAGGGAAAGATTGAGACCACTTTTCTGTGGTACAACATAAATGTTACATCCAAGTTTTATGTGTATTTTGACCTATCTCTACCTGGTAAAGAATTTCTTGTGGACTTATATTATATAGATTTTTTTTTAGGATTAATTTCCCTTTGCTGTTACTATGAATAACTTATATGGTAACCTTTTTATAATCGGCCGAAAAAAAATCCATATGAAAACAACTGTAGGTTTTTTATATATGCAAGTTTTAATCCAAGTGTTTTGTTATAACATATTGTTTATATAGTTACTGTACAATATTGTTTATATATCATTGACAGATATCAGTTCATTATGTTATACTGCAGTAGAGAAAATTAGGTGCCTTCAAGTAGGGGACTTTCTATTGCATGGCAATACTTCATTCACTTGTTCTATAATGACATGCGGGATATTTAAAAGACCTTTTATTCAATCATTATGCACTCAGTGCTTTCAATATTTTCATATTACTAATACGCTATACCCAATTATTCAGATAAGATAAAGAAGCACCTCATTGAAAGTTGTCGTTATTTTCGTTACATAGTTTAAATTTGTTGGGCAATGTCAAAAATGTACATGTACTCTGACCGACGAAACTCGTACGATTTTATTCAGCCCATTGATAAATTCATGTACCTGCTCATGATTTCCTCGTGTAGCCCACGTGTGTCAACCATGTGGTTTTATTGTGCGAATTTTACACAGGTGCGTGTGTTATTTTTTTTAGAAATTTTCTGACATTTAAGGACACGTCACGGCTGAGATATTTTAACAATACGTCATTTGTGCAATACAGAATTGGTATTAAAATTGTATTTCCAATACATATGCTCATTAGAAAATCCTCAATATTTATGTGAAAATAAGGGATGTGTTTTGTATGATTGCAACACTGTGAATTGCTCTAATTAGTGACAAATGACTGAAACAATAGAAATTCTTACGTGATTTGGAAAGACCAAACGATAGTAAGGTAACAATATATTCTTTTACTGTTTTAATTTATGAGTTGTAAGCTACAATTTAGAAGAGCCATTTTAAGAAAATCAAACTGGAAGGTAGAAATAACATCAAACTTTTAATTAGGTCATAAGTCATACATCTGTCAAAATGTGTCATAAGATTCACGATCTGTCGAAATTATTTTTATCTCTCCATTCTGCATTGTTTTTGTAAGTATCTTGGTAGGAGATTGTAGTGTGTAACCTAATATTTGTGCTTGCAATTGAATTGTTGAGTTCATTGAAGTCACGTAAGAATTTCTATTGTTTTAGTTTATTGTCTGTAATAAAGGTACCAACATCGATATTATTTATCTGTTTTTCTGTTTTGTTGGGTTTAACGTTCCACCAACACAATTATAGGTCATATGGCGACTTTCCAGCGTTGATGGTGGGGGAAGACCAGATGCCCCTCCGTGCATTATTTCATCACGAGCGGGAACCTGGGTAGAACCACTGCTCTCCCGTAAGCCAGCTGGATGGCTTCCTCACATGAAGAATTCAACGCCTCGAGTGAGGCTCGAACCAAAATCGATGAGGGGCAAATGATTTGAAGTCAGCGACCTTAACCACTCGGCCACGGAGGCCCTACATCGATATTAAGATATAAGAATTGTTCCTTTCTGGTGGGAAAAGGAAACTATTAGGTTGAATTATAACATAACGATTTTTGGAAAGAACTTAATATTCTTTGTTTTTAGTCGTTCACCGGAAATTCAAAACGTGATACCACCTTAATCAGTATTTGATAATGCCGAGACTAAATTTCGAAGCGAGGGCCTCTCGAATGTGGGCGAACGCAAGAACAAGTCGCTTGACGTTTTCACGTCTCTCGTTCGACAATACTGCGTTTCGTTCGACGTGTCATCTATCAATGATTAGCACACACACGGTCAATGACCAATTAAAGCTTTGACCTTTCAACATGTTTATCAGTCTTTTTTTTCAAATCAGCCTTTGCCCGTTGGCAGTTCATGCTTATTGTCCAAAGATTTGTCCAAAGATGCAACCTGAATTTTAAAGTAACTTCTTAAACAAATATCTTGTTTTAGAATGGACGTGTATGATAAGTAAATCACGTAATCATGCGGTCATTATCTTTGTAACTCTAGTGAGCTAAAAACAATTCAATGACAGTTCTACTTTAAGTTTCGTTTGCTTGAGCTTGATTTGATTTACTTATTTATTTATTTTTCTCTTGTTGTACGAATGTTTGACTTTCTGTATGCATTTTTATATAATTTTAATAAAGCACATTTCCTGTGGTAGGGTTTTGGTTTGAAGGGGCTGGGTTCTTATAACTGGATATTTGTCCTGGTTTATTTCTTAGTACGTAACTTCTTTCATCAAATATATATTGAAATATAAAAGTGCTAGACATTTTTGTATATAAAACGTTTATTCATGTAACAAAACTTATTTACAAATAAATCATGAGCTATGTACACACATAAACACTAATAAATAAGAATGTTTAGCATTTCATTTTACTTTCGTGTGTGATGGAATATCTGGCGGGAAAAAGCACGTGGTCGATGAGATGAATTACTCCATTTGTCGTTCCAATATCAGCAGCGGTTACGCGAGCATTGGTGTTGATACTAACACCGGCTATAAGAAGAGTATATGGGATTTATTAAATCAAGTGGGGTACAATTATTCTTCCATATGAATTCAAAGTTTAAGCTACGGTAGCTGTAGAAATTTAGATTTTAGTGTAGAATGTTATACGGTTGCAAAACTATTAGTAATCAATTTGATGTTTGACAGAACAAACAGTTTAATGAAATATGAGTGTCTTTGCAAAAGAAGCAAAAGACGTCAGAACAAGGTAAAGTGCGTTTTGTTTAGCTTTGTTCTGATTAAGTAAGACCTAATGCTACCACATTATTATTAATTTAATTCCAGCCCTTAATCTAAGAAAAATACACAATGTTAACAAAGCTCACCTGAGTCAAAATTAACGAGAAGTCTATCATTATCTTTGTCAAGTGTACTCAGGTATTCCCCGCTGTAAAGACCAGCAGAATATTCTGTTTGTGGCACCACGTGATATTGCAGGATTTCTGTGACGGAAAATAAGACAGGATTAAAACAAGGATCAAATGCCTTGTAAATTTGTTTGTTTGTAGAAAAAAATGTTATCTTTATCAATCTTAGTCTGTTGTATAGATCGTGTATCTTTATATGATATTAAATTTGAATAGAATGTCTCTATTATTTTGACTACAATTTTGTTTTGTTGTCTTACCCGTTAGTAGATTTTTATCGTTTGTTAGTTGAATGACTACAGAACTTGACAAGCGCGCGAACGCATCGTTTGTTGGAGCGAACACAGTTAAGGCGTCACCTAAAATTTGAAAAACAAAGTATTTTAATTCAATGTCATGATCATACTGAGCTCACCTTAAACCATCATAAGAAAATAAGAATACAAAACGTTTCGAAACAGTTATCTAAGATATATGAAATTCATGGTTAATATCTTACCTTTCAAAGCGTCTGCAATACCAGCCTGTTGTACTAAACTCAATAGGGTGCTAACATTAGAAGTGCTAGCAACAATATCGACGATATCACCCTCTGGTGGCAACATGACTCTGTTTATTACATGGATGATTCCATTTGACGCGACCTTATCTAAGGCAATCACTTGTGATCCTTGTACACAAACCGCCTGGAAGAAATATTTAAGTCTTAAAATACTAACTGCTAAAATTGACGATGACAAAGCAAATACGTCATAAAATAGTACACTGTTTTTGATACTTCATTGTCATAATAAATATATATTCTGGAAGGGGCACTTGGGGTCTTCCTAAACCATCAAAATCAAGAAAGTCGCCATGTGACATATTTTAAATCTAAAAGAAACAAAAGAAATCAAAATATTTACTTTGTTAGACCTATTGAAAAAAAAAACAACTTCTAGAATCAACATTATGATCATTTATAGAAATCAGCACGCAATATTTTACAGTCACAATACTTTAAAAGTTTTTTATGTACCTGAAAAGATAAAAAAATCTATTGATAACAAAGATGGTATATAATTATTACAGGACTCTAATCGTGTGTCTATTGATATTGCATATCAGCTTGGTTACTTAAAGATTATCAGTAGCAATATCGCATTCTTTGAAGATTGTTTTATTAAGGTATGAGATTGACTCACATTGTTATGATCGTAGAGGTTGAATCTAATTTTCTGACCATTAAGTGTTGTCAGTTGAAGTTCATTGGTTGCTGCTGAGCTTGGAACTCTTCCTTGAACCACGTGATACTTCAGCACGTTAGTGAGAGCGACGACGTCATTTCCAAGAGCGGTAAGTGTGGCGGATGGCAGGGCGGAGAATGCAGCATTGTTTGGGGCGAAGATTGTAATGTCGTCTGTAATAATTTCAAAAATAATAAGAAGTTTAGAAAACTATTTGTAAATGCGGATAAAAACTAGTCTAACATTGAATAGCAATAGCCACGGTCCAAGAATACAGCAGCGTATCTCTGAATAAAAAAAAACATAGAGAAAGTAAAATAAATTGACAGGAAGAACGTACCGAGTTAAGGAACACATTAGACGATC
>NW_026461952.1:0-7029 GCF_021730395.1 Mercenaria mercenaria | reverse complement strand
ATTGTTTTCTGTTATGTGCTCGATCAAAGCGCCTCTCTATACCGTCTGCCTAAAACGCCTGTCCACACCCACTGTGACCTAAACCTTTCTACGCTCTCTATATGTAATTAGCCAGACTAAAAAAAACAAAGAAAAATATTACACAGGAAATGCCATGCACCAAAAACGCAGCCTCCTTAAAACGAAACCCCCAGCCTCTCTTCACCCTCTGTTTATTACCAGCTCGTACAAAACCCTCTGATACTGTATCTATAACGTGTTCTACCTAGGCCTTCCAACACCCTTTGTCTATAACGTTCTCTACTAAATATTTCTCGCACCCTCTGTACCACAAGCCTTGATACAGCCCTTTTCTAACACGTATATGACAAAAGCATCTCCATACCACGGTCAATAACTTGCTTGGCTGACACCCTCAGTGACCAAAACCCTACCCCATAATGGATCTTCATCAAACTTAATCTGTAACATCATTGTAAAGTCTTCTCCTGAATGAATTCAAATAGGGTTGCTACGTTCCTTTTAAGTGTTACTACAGCAAAACATATGAACCGCTGGATCGATCTTTATTGCAATTGGTACCTATTAGGTTTGTTGTAAAGTTCTCTCTCAGTTATATTCAAATGGTTGCACTTCGCCCCTTTCGATGCCGCTAGAGCTAAAACCTGGTCTAGTGCATCAATGTACATTCCTCTCTATTAAGTTATTCAAAGGGGCCTCCGTGGCCAAGTGGTTAAGGTCGCTGACTTCAAATCACTTGCCTCTAATCGATGTGGGTTCGAGCCTCCCTCGAGGCGTTGAATTCTTCATGTGAGGAGACCATCCATCAGGCTTACGGAAGGTTGGTGGTTCTACCTAGGTGCACGCTCGTGATGAAATGATGCACAGAGGGGCACCTGAGGTCTTCCTTCACCATTAAAGCTGGAAAGTCGCCATATGACCTATCATGTATCGGTGCGACGTTAAATCCAAAGAAAAAAAATAAGTTATTCAAAAAAGGGTGCTTGGTCCTTTTTAGAGCCCGCTAGAGCTAGAATTAGAAAAGCTTTTAAACAACTCCTGCTCATGACGAACTGTTTGATTGATCTTCATCAAATTTAGTCTGTTGTATTATGTTAATGTCCTCTTGTCATTTAGATCACAGAAACAACAATAGAAACAACTTTTAATAAGTTCCTCTCATGAAGTGCTTAATAGATCTTTTAACTTTGAATATAACACTTTTATAATAACACTTTGATAACGTCTTCTATGTCGTGTTAATGGTACTGTTTAGTTTCTCAGCATGACCCTTTTCTCCTGGGTGGTTCCAATACTCCGCTTTCATAGCCTTGGGTATTGCATAATCACCCCTTGAATATGGTGCCTGCTTTCCAAATTCCACTTTGTTTAGTTCTGCCCATTGTTTTTTTGTTTGGGGCAAACCCATAACTTTATCTGGGGACTAAACGCTGCTTTTCATGGAATTACACGCCACAACACGTGCATCATTGAAGGTTCCATGTGCACCGCCATTTGAATACATCTGCGGATGTCTCCAAATTGCTTTTTGTACTTTTCGCATGTGTAAATGTTGAGTTCTGCTCAACCCGGACTAGAGGGTGTGGACGGTAGCATGCATTTCCACTACCGTCCATGAACAGGCTCGGCACTTTAGCAAAAACATAAATGTCTTTCAAATACATTTTAAATTTGGTCGGTAGCATCCCTGTAAGGTCCTCTCATATTTGTTTAAAAGGTGCACTTGACCATTTAATTGTTTGTTTTTATACTAAACGCAGCTGTTCCCATTCAAACTTCTGTGTGTCATGGTTTAAATGGTCAAATTCTTTAACTTAAAATGTAACAATCTTCACGTATCATACAGGTGTGCAATTTTAGGGCAATTATGGCGCCCTTGTTTTAACATGTGTTATTCATATATATATCTAACTATAACTACACTGTTCTCTGCCTTTGGTAAATATGTTGCATAATGTGAAATGATTAAAAGAATTATTGATTTTATAAATCTGCTTCTGTTTTCCTGACTTCGCCTGAAGGCAAAAATGTAAAGAAATAGAAGTTTTTACAATTTACAATTTATTTATCTCCTTCCAGAAGGTACTGGTACAAAACCTGAGGTACAAGCGGTAGATGATTATACTCGACGCAAAGAACGTAAGTTACAATATTGATAAAATTCAATTTCAACTATATCTTCCTGTCATATAATACTCTTCTTGTACTCTAGGATATATAAACTTGCTGGAAACAATTTTTAGTAAAGTAGGATTGAAAATTATCAAATTGCAAAGATTATAATCCGGACTGGTATTCATGTTGGTAATCTCAATTGGAAATTTATCTATCTTATCTTTGAAGAACCTATCCTGTTATCTTATTTTCAAATATTCATCGACAGCTTTTATATTTGAAACCTTGTGCTTTTGAAAACCCAGTATCTCGGATATTACTATTAAATCTCAAGCGGTGTACGTTTCTCAAACGAATGGGCGGAATCTTTACATACACTTAAATGGGTTTTTTAAGTATATAAGTTATATAAATATGTAATCAATTTCCAATTAACATTTTTTTTTCAAGTTCTATATTAAGTTCGTACCACTATAACTACATTGACCAGGCATGCCGTCCAAGGTCCACTTATTTTATTTATAATAGGATTTACATCTGCTTGTGCAGTGATGTTTATAATTTTATGAATCGGAAATACTTCATGACATTATGTTGTGGGTAAATAGCTAAAAATGAATCTAATGTAACAAATTGTTCTACGTGGATAATGTATAGATAATATGGTGGTATGATGATCAAAGACCCAACTACTGTCTTAAAGAGAAAATTACAAATGTTGTGCCTGATGGGTATTTTGTATACTTGGTGAGTATTGTGGCCTGTTCGACGCCAGGATAATTCGACCACATCTTTTGCTGTAAGTGTGCGAAATCTTGGTCTCCATTGTAAATCGAACACAAATGCTTTAGAACAGACAAGTCATGTGTTGAATAACTACCCTGAATGTGTTATAAATGAGGCATTAAAGAAGGTCTCTTCTCTATCAATGCAAGATGCTCTTAATTCGTGCAGTAACAAAAATACTGATAAAGTCATTCCTTTTGTATGTACTTACAATCCATCTTTGCCTAATATTGTAAAATAATAAACCAATATTGGAATCTTCTAAAGTATTCTCAACAAGAGAGTGCTAGACAATTATATGACTATAAACCTATTGTTGCTTACAAAAGACCCAAGAATATTCAAGATGTTTTAGTTCATTCTAGGCTGAGTAAGAAAGACATACATTGTAGTGTAAGTAAATGTTATAGACGTCGCTGTACACACTGTTTAAATATTAATGAAGATAATTCATTTTCTAGTTCCACCAATTCATCTTGTTATAATGTTAGACATGATCTGTCATGTAGTTCAACTGATGTTATTTACATAATAACATGTAATAAATGTTTTAAACATTATGTTGGACAAACGCACCAGCAATGTTCACAGAGAGTGAATAATCATAGATTTGATATCAATCATTATACCGAAACTACTACAAATGTTTTTGAGCATTTTAATTCTCAAGGACATACTATCCAGGATTTCTCTTTTATGTCCTTTGATAAAGTAACTAAAGTAACTTCCTCAGCTAAACAACTGTAGCCATACTTATTACTCGCTCAACAACACAATGATAGACAAACGTGAAAGTTCTACCAATATACACTTGGAAATAAAAAAATATACTTCTCCCAATAATATAACTTTATACATTCAAAATATACTTCTTTATAATACAACTCTAGACATACTAAATACTTCCTCAGTAACACAATTTTCTTCTATTATACAACTGCAGACGAACTTAATACTTCTTACTACTTCTTCCATAACACAGCTGCATACTTATTACTTCAGATTTTCAGATATACAGCGGCATACATATTTAATACTTCTTCCAGTATACAACTGAAAACATACTTAATACTTCTTCCATTATACAACTGCAGATTTAGTTAATACTTCTTCAAATATACAATTACAGACATACCTAATACGTCTCACAATATACAGCTACAGACATACTTAATACTTCTTCCTATATACACCTACAGATGTACTTAATACTTCTTCCATAACATAGCTGCAGACATAATCAATACTTCTTACATAATACAGCTGCAGACATACTTAATACTTCCTCCAATACAGAGCTACAGACATACTTCATTTTTCTTCCAATAAAAGCTGCAGACATACTTAGTACTTCTTCCGTTATACTACTGTAGACTTACTTAATATTTCTTACAATGTACAGCTACAGATATACGTAGCAACGGCAGACATACCTATCCTACTTCCTCCATAAAATAATAGGTCTTAATATATATTAATTTCCTGTAATATCAACTGATGACATACTTTGTATACTTCCTCCATTATACAAATGTAGAAATACTTAATACTTCTTCCATACTACAACTGCAGACATACGTAATACTTCCTCCAATATAAAACTGTAAACATACTTGCAATACTTTTTCCATAATACAACTGTGGACATATTTAATACTTCTTCCATGATACAAATATTAAAAGAACAGGAGAATTACAAGGCTAACTCTATTTTTATTCAACGTTTCGGCAATTGAGTTTGTCTTCATCAGGAAGTCAACAAATCTGAAATGAAATAAGCAACGGCTTGAATATATGACGTCATGAAAGATGACGTTACGTTACAAATATTTGGCGTAAAAATTACAATGTATAATAGATTACATAATGATTAAACAAACGAACTGAAGTATATTGTGACAACAACAGTGAATTAACTTAATACATAGTAAGACTATAAACATTATTTAAAACAATAATGATAATAACAGTAAGTACAGGATCACAAAGATATCATATCACTGGGTAAAACATGTTATAGAATAGAAAGGAAAACGGTTAAGAAAGAAAATATCAGCAACAACTACTAGTATACTAACTGATATAACGAAAACCACAGTTGGAGTTACATTAACAGAAACACTGTGAAGTGAAGTGAAGAGTCTTAGTAAAATTTATACTTTACTTTTGAATTGATTCCTTTAGAAAAAAAATAACCAGTTTTTGTGTGTGTGTGTGTGTGTGTGTGTGTGTGATAAACGACGGTGTCTACTTGTAGCAGTGAGCGCAATGCCCGACTTTATAGTGCTGCCTCACTTGAATATCACGCCGTAGACACGTGGCATGATACCCCAACCAGTCACATTATACTGACACCGGGCTGACTATCTTCTTAATGCTGAGCGCCAAGCGAGGAAGCTGCTAGTACCATTTTTACGTATTTGGTATGACGCGGCTCTGGATCGAACCCTCGCCCCTCGCACTCTAACCAGTTTATGAATCCAGTAATTGTTTTTAAGAAGCCTCATCATATCATCATAGATTACATCAAAAGGCATAAAGCTAAAGTCATTTAAGCTATAGTCATCTTCATTGAAATGAGTTGCTAAATTACTAGAAAGAATGCACGTGTTCTTTTACAGAAAAGTATTGTGCTCCTGTTGCGTGCATTATTTATGCTGCAGAACTGGTGCATATTTCTTGATGAAAACCTAATAACTAAACACAGACATATTCAAATACTTTAGATCTTAAAGGCTCATAATGTCTATATATTCCATAAAATATGCAAATATCTTGTCCTGGCTCAGCATAAAGTCGCTTTCATAACAATATAAAAACAAATCTGCGACAAGGTGTGGACAATTTGTTCCCATGGGAATACCAACTACTTGTCTAAAAACTGCATTCCCAAACCTGATGTAAATGTTGTTCGATAAAAAGGAAAGGGCTTTACAAACTTCGTCACAGGTCCACATTGTATAATGTTTAATACTGTTGCTAGTAAAATAGTTTTATCAAAAATGCAAGTTAGAAATGTAGCATTCTCTCTGGCAAAAACCTTTTCAATAAGTGCAGTTAATTTGTCATTTATTACGTTATATGGTAAAGTGGTATACAAAGTAGAAAAGTCGTTTGTACTGACTGTTCACACAGATACCTTGTTATCATTAATTTTAAACTTATTCAGGATTTCGCCAGAATTTTTAATCGACCAAAATAAGAGTTAACCAGAGTTTTCGTATACTTTATCACAGTATCTTTTCACGTGGACTTTCACAGTAGTTAGACATGATGTTAATAGTTTTGAAATATTTGTAGTTGTACAAGAGCTTGAATAAGCAATGAATCGAACTTTATATGGTTGTGTATGCAATTTAGGAATCCAGTACATGGTTGGTAGTTTAATTTGTTGATCGTCTATACGAACTTTTAAATTAGAAACTTCAGTGATGTGATCAGTGACCAAATTATTTTCAACAGAAGGACTCGATGTATAAGTTTTAGTGTCATTTAGTTCGTTTAGTAAATCATTAATATAATGTAGGCGTCAATTGATGATAATATAGTTGGCCGCCTTGTCTGCTGAAGTTAAGACATACTTAGAATGAAATTCTTGGATTTCCTTTTTCAAATATCTTAAAGTAAACTTTGGTTTTGGTTGAAGTAGGTGTTAATTAGTTTGATAAAATTTTATACGAGAATCAACAATGTTAAAAATATTTCTTTTCCAAGACGTTAATGCATTGGAATCAGCATTCTCACGACAACATCATTTAACACAAAATGTTTCGATAGATTCCGCAATATGACCACGACAAGCATCAAAATCAATAGTTGATTTGTTTGTTTGTTTGTTTGTTTGTTTTGGGTTTAACGCCGTTTTTCAACCGTATTTCAGTCATGTAACGGCGGGCAGTTAACCTAACCAGTGTTCCTGGATTCTGTACCAGTACAAACCTGTTCTCCGCAAGTAACTGCCAACTTCCTCACATGAATCAGAGGTGGAGGACTAATGATTTCAGACACAATGTCGTTTATCAAATAGTCACGGAGAACATACGCCCCGCCCGAGGATCGAACTCGCGACCCCGCGATCCGTAGACCAACGCTCTTACCTACTGAGCT
>NW_026461951.1:0-20074 GCF_021730395.1 Mercenaria mercenaria | reverse complement strand
AATCTGGGGCTGATTTGGGTTAGTTATGTTAATAGCTGGATCCCAGCATCACACATTATGTCATATGCAATTTTTAAAGGGAACCAAATATTTGATAGAGCAAGTACTCGTTGTAAAATACTATGTATAAATTTGGACCAATCAGAACAATTTACATAAATAGCACCAATCAAAGCTCACGTCTGCTAAGGTATAAATAGGTAGATGGATGGCAGAGAGATCATTCGGTATCCAGCGATAGAAGAATATACATCGAGAATTCAACTACTAATTTATCCCAGTACCTTGATGAGGAAGTTATTGCAACTACACTGTCAGGGCGGATAAATTTTTAAAAAAGAAAAAGTTCGAAGTTCATAGACTAAAGAAGAGTTGCAGAATTTCAACAAGGTTTTGAGCTATAGGGCCAGCGCATAGGAGTTTTACCGTAAGGGTAGTTGCATGCTATAGCCGAAAGCAAATATAAGCTGAGCATCGGAAAACTGAGACAGAGACATAGGTTTTGGTGTTCTACTGAGAAAGTAGGAGAGTTCCAGCTTATAGACGAAGTTCAGCGTTATTTGCGAATTACAGCCTAGGCATCGAGGTTATACCTATATGGTAGTTGAATGCTGTAAGTGATAGCATAAAGCGCTGAGCATCCAGAAGTCAGGGCAATCTTATTGAGTTGCAGCTTTAATTAAGAGAACATAGGCTGAGCATCTATGCGATAGGACTCGTACGTTGTTGTTCAAAGACATTGTCTGAAGGTACTTCCGACACAAAGACCAGTCAAGTGTAGTATCTCCAGCCTATAGGAGTTTAAGCTGCTGATTTTGAGTTGAAGATTGATAGTTGAAACATGAAATATTTTTGCCTGATCCCTGAAATTATCCAGCCCATAACTGGAATCATTTACGAATCATTGGTACACGAATCATTAAGGCAAGGTAGCCAGAGGAAAATTTTATATAGTTACGAGATATTTGGTCTCACCAGCTATACGTTTTAACAAAGGACATTCTACACCGTTTGTCAGCTAGTCTAAGACATTGTCTGAAGGGAACTGCGACACAAAGACCAGTCAAGTGTAGTATCTCCAGCCTATAGGAGTTTAAGCTGCTGATTTTGAGTTGAAGATTGATAGTTGAAACATTGAATTATTTTTGCCTGATCCCTGAAATTATCCAGCCCATAATTGAAATCATTTACAGATCATTGGTACACGAATCATTAAGGCAAGGTAGCCAGAGGAAAATTTTATATAAAAGATATTTGTTCTCACCAGCTATACGTTTTAACAAAGGACATTCTACACCGTTTGTCAGCTAGTCTAAGACATAGTTACCTTAGCGATAGGACCCATTTCATTGTTCAAGATACTAAAGGCGTAGGCACTTCCCTGGGTCATATAGCTCGTATCCTGACATGGTTAAGTTTCGTTATAGCATTCAAATATAGCCAATGTTCAAATGTATATGAGTGTGTATAATTCAGCAAGGGATAACTTGCTCAATTGTAACTTGATTAAGGTATTTCTTCACGTTCGGATCAAATATTTTCTACAGTGTAGAATTTGAGTAAACGCTGATTTTCAAAAACTTCACAATATACTTAGAAAATTCGGCAAATAAAAACATAGGGTACTGTGCCATTGATTAATAAACTTTGATCCTCACACAAGTTTTAATAATGGAAGTCTATGGGAAATCACAATTCTTATATCATTTTTTTGTGAATAGGTATTTTTCTACGACGTAGATTTTAATGAAGCTTGTCACAATCGTAAATAAACGCATGAACCATACTATCGTGAAATAAAATGTATCGGTCCACGTGCTTGTTACTAGTTATAATATCCTCACTTCATGTAGTGTGACGTCATCATTTTTATTATTTGTTGCATATATTAAGCAGCCATCTTAGTCTAGGAGGAGGGAATTTCTATACCTAATGAAGCGTGTCGTGATTACATGTACAGTCTCCACCATACTGAGGAATAAATGTTTTAAAGCAAACGAGGCATGTCGTTACCCTTTATATAATCCATCATATCAATTGATCTCTGAGGAGGTCTTCTTTTAAGAATGAAGCCTTAAGGCAGATGGAAAAATGTTGTCATGCATATGTACTGTATACTTTTGTGCCGTAGGGAGCTAATCTCGCAGTAGTATGCATAACTCAGTTTTAATATATTATGTGTTTGAGTTGTCACAGGTGTTCTTTGTTGTTTTTTTTTTATTTATGAGCATAGGCCAGGGGCCGTATTCATAAAGCATCTTAAGTATAAGTTTTGACTTAAGTTGAAGATTTTACTTAAGTTTGTGGTGATTTCAGCTTAAGTCTAAGTAAAAAACTTAAGTCCTATTCATAAAACAGCTTAAACTTAAGATACGTAAGAAATGACTTAAGTCAGAAAACAAAATGGCATCGTGAGTACGATTAAGGTGTTGTTTTTCAGATAAAAGCACTTTAAACATAATTGTGCATGTTGTATCTGTCTGAAATTAATGTTGTCTTTTTAAATGTTTTCGTCTACAATAAAAGCCAAGAATTACTTATTAAGTTGTTTTATGAATAACAAATAAATTTCTTACCTAAGTAAATATTTAAGTAAATAATCAATTTCTTATACTTATACTTAAGATGCTTTATGAATACGGCCCCAGAATTCTAGTCTCTGACAAAAAACTTCGTTAACTAACAAATTTGTTTACCCAGTTTCATAACAAATTAAAACATTTCACACTAATATTCTGAATTCATTGATTCGTTACTTTTTTCATTCAATTTATAAAAACAACAGTGTAAATTCCCATACATCTTTAATTGAAATATACAAACAATCACTGACATCTAAGACAAGTTTTTAAATATGCAAAGCAAAAGGACAAATTATTTTACATGTAACATTACATTCTTGTATATCTACACACGAGTTCTAAATAAACTTTTCTCTTTTGAGAAAAATGAATATTAATGATATAACTATTTAGAAACAACTTGAGAAAACGATTAAACCATGATATACAACCACTGTGTGGTTTTCATTACTTCATCGTACACGAACTGATTCAATATCTAAAATCCATTTGGAAAAGAAATGAAGTTTTCTCACGTATGACACATTTGTCGAAGAACATTCCAGAAATCTTTGTTTTGAAACGTTGTTATGAGTTTTGAACCATTTACATTTTTTGAACGGATACTTCACTGTTACTGTGTCTGTTTGGAATTGAAAAGTATCATTCCCTTCATGACATTATAATTGATATCCTGTATTTTGTAACCGTGAGTAATCCCTCAAATATTGCAACTGTTTGTTTTTTGGATTCATCTGCTTCTTGTAGACGAAAACCATGGTCCTTTTGGCCTCCTGTTATTAACGTTCGTCATAATTTTGTTGCTTGAAACTTCGTCTGTTAAATCTCCGAGATAGTCACCTTAGCCTGGTACCCACACAGTCTTCTTTGTAGAGAATATGACTGCGTCTAAGACTGATACAACGCCCTGTCATTTAAAAGCTTCAAGTAACAATACCAATTGACTTTCGGCAGCACTAATGACATTTGTTGTGCCGCTGGTGTCAACAAAATTGTCTTTGTATTTCAAACCTCATTTCCACCAAGTCATGTGATACAAAGTTAAGACAAGTCACTTCCTCTTTGTCACTTGTAAGCCTCTCGTCGACTAAATCTACATGTAACATTTTGGTCCGTTGTCAAAATTTACCCCAAAGCGAATTCAACATCAGTTGCTCTTCCGGAATAACTTCATTCTAAGGCTCTCATTCCAGATTTTTTCCCGATATGTTCATATTCCAGCCACATGCCCTCCTCGTAGAAATCATTTATAAACATGCGTTTTAATTCTTAGGTTGTTCACCATACTGCCAAATCACTTGCCTCCTGCTTTAGGTCTAAGAATGTGTTTATGTACTCAACGAAGACACCGCCTGTCTTTGTATCATGGTCGTATGACGAGACTGTTGTCAACATGTCAGATCTCAAAAATGTTTGTAACCTGAAATACTATCTCTATGGCTTTCATTTAGTTCCTCCTTCACCCAAGTGCCAATGAAAGAACGTTACTCGTATGCGTGCGTACTGACACCATGGTTTTGTACATCTGTACATGACTGAAATAAATGAAATAATAATTTTCCGTTGACTCTACATGAAAGAACCAGATGGAAAAGATGACGCGGCGGAACAATTTTTCATTTGATCAGACCTTCACAGTTGCTCTGGATTTTCCGTGATAATAGTGGGATGCCCTAATGGGACTTTTCCTGTTTTATTGATAAAAAGATAAAGTGACGTCACATCAAAGTACTTACGTTTTCCTTTAAAGAGCCTTCTTTATAGAGCGTAAATGATTCTGTGCGACCTCCAAAAAAAGCATATCTCTGTTGCAACGGTGTTACTATTTCACAGCTAATGATGTATTCTTCGATTTCAAGATTTTTTAGTAACTTCTGCCCAAATTCTGATTCCCTATATGACACAAATGTGTAGCCTTATTCTTCAGTATACATTTTCTTATCTAGAGCTCTTTGTTACAGTTGACCTATGTTTAATAACCTTAAGGGACGTACTGTTAAGCATGCTTATTTAGTTTGATTGCCGTGCCAGACGTCCCCATGAAAGTTTCTCCTGCTTCGTAATTATTAACACTGCATCGGCCTGTACACTTTTCTCTTCCGGTCCTTGCATGTTGACTTTGTTGGTCTTGGGAGAATGATTTAATTACTGTGTTTGTTTCGGTTTGTATCCATAATGTGGTAAGATGCCGATCGAATCTTGTTCTAAAGCGTTACTCCTGTTCAGATGTAATCGTTTTCCACTGTTGAAACGGATCGATGTTCGTGATGTTCATGAAATTATTCCGGAAGAGCAAACAGCTGCTGTTTGTTTGTTTGTTTTGGGTTGAACGCCGTTTTTCAACAGTATTTCAGTCATATAACGGCGGGCAGTTAACCTAACCAGTGTTCCTGGATTCTGTACCAGTACAAACCTGTTCTCCGTAAGTAACTGCCAACTTCCCCACATGAATCAGGGGTGGAGGACTAATGATTTCAGACACAATGTCGTTTATCAAATAGTCACGGAGAACATACGCCCCGCCCGAGGATCGAACTCACGACCCCGCGATCCGTAGACCGACGCTCTACCTACTGAGCTAAGCGGGCAAACAGCTGCGTCTTAATAAGTCTACAGCAGATCTGCAGTACTCTAAAAACTCTGACTGAAGTCATTTTTTAAATGTGTTATCCTTGTACAATTTCAGAAATACTTGTCTGTCCGATGGTTTCATTGAATCAGGAATTATAGTATTTCACATCTGGTAAGCTATCAAGTACATGGTGCTAGTTTTAGTTTTCCTGGCAGTTGAAAAGATGAGGAAAGTAGACTTTTCTTGATTTTGTTTACACCAAACATTGCAGGTACTTTTGCCAATGCCATTGGAAGAAAGTTGTTTTAATCAATTATCTCTACCACAAAAAAAACTAAAATCCATCACTTTTGCGCCGTTTGAAACTTCGGTCGGAATTACAGTATTTTCATACACATACCGCAAGATTTGATAGGAGTATATCCTTGAAAATTATGATAAATCAGTTTCCTCCTAGTTTTCTCCCGAGAACAACCATTTGTAAAATTCATTTACTGTTGATGTTCCTCTGAAATTATGTTCGTTTTTGCAACAGTTTTCACATTTACTGGTATCAGTGGTATTGCTTTACATACATTGTATTCCAACTTTGGCATATGTTCAAAAGAACCACATAGTGTTTGCTACAATTACGACAAACTCCGGTGGAATCGGGTTGATATCTTTCATTACATTCTACCACATCTTCTTGGTGCGCGCAAAATCGATTATCGTTTCATTTTCTAGGTTGAACGTGGGTGGTGACGGGGGTGGGGGTTTACAACTTCACATGTTGATAAATATTCATGGAAGATTTGAAAAATTAAAAAAAAAAAACGTAGTTCCTCCTGTCGTTTTTTTTCTAGGGTTTCTACCGGCAACATGAAACATTGGTGTATCTCATTATGGCCAGTTACCATTGATTCGTGCCTTAACATCAAATTCGTGCCCAAACAAACGGAAGGAATGGTGCCTCGCGAGACCGCTGCGCGTGTCCGAGTACTTATCAAGTTTCGCAACAAGTTTTTTGCTCGTCACTTCAACCATCAAAATGCGCAAGAAACAGGTAAAATACTACTATTACAACAATATCCTAGTACCTGAACCCTTTAATCTGTTTAATTCTGTCTAATAACAGCCCATAAATCTTAATTTTGCATAAAATTTACATTCTTCTGCATTTTGACAACACGGAGACGCTTGACACACTCAAGTCACGTGATATTTATCATTTAGTTACACTTACGTCGAAAAGTTGCGCTACGCATTTTATGATACAAAAAGCCAATTAAAATCCAATTATGGACTGAAGTCTCTTCAATGAAGTTTCTTACCTGCTCTGAGATTTTCTTTCATTAAATTATGAGGGAAAGTTGCCTGCCCTCAGATTATAAAAAAAAAGATTGTTCTAACCCCATATGGTGATAAATAAAGGCCAGGCTTGACTACAGATCTATATGTTTTATATCATTGCTTATTGATTGCCAATATGATAAATTTAATTCTTGATAATTCTTTCATTGTTCTAAATTAACCAAAACAAGTATGAAAACAAATTTTTTTGTAGGATAAGCCAAAGAAAATAAAGGACAAATACAGAAAGTACACGCCTGAATCTATGCTGCAAGCTTACGAAGCAGTAATGAGAGGGACTCCAGTCAAAAGAGCTGCAAAACAGTTTGCAGTACCTGTGCAGACATTAAGGGATAGGGTAAAAGGGCGTATAGACCCTAATAACTTTCAGTCTGGTGGTGAGACTATATTAAGTAGGGAAGAGGAGGAGACCCTTGTTGATCATGTGGAGGCAATGGCTGAACTAGGTTATGGATTTTCAAACGTTCAGCTGCAGCAGTTGGCTGGAGAACTGGCACATGATATGGGGAAAAGGGCAAAGAATAAGCCTCTCAGTTATAACTGGATTTGTGGATTTTTAAAACGCTGGGAGCATAGACTAACCAGAGTAAATCCAAGGAAACTTGATAGTTAGAGGGCCAAGTCATCAACCCCTGAAACTGTATCTTCATATTATAAAAACTTACAAGATATCATAACTAAGTATAATCTTCAGGATAAACCACACTTGATTTATAACATAGATGAAACAGGTCTCCAACCAGAACATAGACGACCAAGTATACTGGCAAGTGTTAACACCAAACCCCAGGCAGTTACGTCACCCAGATCCACAACAACAACTCTTATTAATTGTGTAAATGCAATTGGAAACTCTCTTTCACCTTTTTTTGTTTTTAAGGGTAAACGTTTCAACCCGGATTTGCTGAAGGGAGCCTGTGCTGGAGCAAGTGCAGCCATGTCAGAGTCCGGCTGGTCTAATTCACATATATACCGGCAGTATCTTGAGGAACATTTCTTACCTTATGTATCAAATGGTGAAGGCAGCAGTCAGCCAGTACTACTTACGTTTGATGGGCATGCATCTCACATATCATCCAGTTTGATAAAATGGGCCAAGGAGCACAACATTATATTATTTGTCTTGCCAGCCCATACTTCCCATCTCTTGCAGCCACTTGATGTTTCTATATTTGGGCCATTCAAGTCTTTTTATTATTCTGAATGTGCTTTGTTCATGAGGCAGAACATGGGAACAGTTATAACAAAGTATGACATTTGTAATATTGCATGTAAAGCATATTTGAAGGCCTTCACTCCAGTCAATATACAGGCTGGTTTTAAGAAAACAGGGATATACCCTTTTTGTGCAGATGCTGTCCCTAAAGAGAAGCTTTTCCCAGCAGAAGGCTTCAGAGAAGAGAGCCCTTTAGAAAAGGTAAAAGCCATTAAGTCTGGCAAGGTAGCAGTAGAAGAATTCCTTAAACTGAAAACTGAAAGGAAAGAACTTGAAAAGAAAAATAGCTCAGACTGTGATTCAAATGTCATAGTATGCAGTGCATGTAAAGCCAAGAAATTAAAGTAGCCAAAACCAGGTGTTGTTGCTATAACTGAGGATAGCTTCAACAAACAACTAAATGATTATGAAGTAGAAAGAGCAGAAAAAGAAACACAGAAGCCATCAACTAAAAGCAAAGGCAAAACAAAAAATGAAAAACTTAACCTGGAAATGCATTACAGCCCCAAACCCTCCACAAGTGGCTTAAACTTGGATGCAAAGACCAAATCTCCAACCCCTCAGAGCCTGACAGACACTGAAGATATGGAAGAGGATGTTTCTGAAGCTGATCTGTGCTGTGTGTGCCATAAATTATCACCACCCAACTTACATAAGCTTCCATATCTAAAATTGTAAATTGGGCAATGTGTGAAAAGTGCAGCCACTGGGTACATCTGGCCTTTTGCACTAAAGTTACAGTTGTTAGAAGGCATAGTGTGTTCTTATGCCCACACTGTGACCAGCAATAATGTCATACTACATCAAAGTTTCAAAGTAGTAAATATGTTTACCAAAAAGTAAGAAAAAAACAAAAAATTGTTAATGTTTACAGTTCACATTTAAAACTTTACCTTTAAAATGTTGTAAATACTTGGGTAGTGTACTTTAATTATTTGCATTAATTACCACAATGCCTTTCAAAAATTCATGAAAGTGACATTAATCCACAGTGATATGAAGAAACTTTTGTTGTGTAGTATAGAACTGGTTTCCCTGATCATATAAACTGTTGCCAAAGGGCACGAATTTGATGATAAGCGTTTCAGCGATCCAGACTGTCAAGGTTGGCTATTACAGGTATGTTTATTTTTAGAAACGGTTAAAAATCGTTCTGTTTTTTGTTGTTTAGACAAAAATAGAAGTTCAGTTGTTGCAGAAAATAGAAATATGTTAAGTTTTCGTCCATTTTTTACACAAGTAGCATGTAATTACCCACTTAGGGGCACGAATATATGGTAACACGGCATAATAAATGTTTTGCAGGTGTCACAGCGTTTTCCTCCGCAAATATGGTCTTATTTTGCATTTTTGTGATGATAGTTGCTCCACAGTCAGCACAACGGTAATACGTCTTACATGCTGAGTTGCCTTTACACGTAACAACTTCGTGACGGTCAAAATATTCCCGCCGCCCTAAAGTGTCTGTTACAGCAATGGGTACATTTCTCATTACTTTCCTTGTACAATTTTCGGCAGGAGGAGCAGACATTGCTGCAAATATGTTTTTCTTTATGATCATAACCCTTGTTGCATTTCATGCAGAAGCAATTTCTAGTAAAGAATTCAGACGTAATAACGTAATAAAGTAATAACGTCATAATGTTCACCGTGATAGTAGAGATCAATCTTATTTTCTGCTTCATTGCCACTGTAGATGATGGCGTTGAAATGACCCTTAGAAATAACGTTTAAATGATATCCATCTAGAACTGATTGAAACTGTCTGATTTGTTCAATTACGCAGTGGTCTGTTTAACATTGGCCGCTTTATGTAAAGCTCTAGCTAAATGCCCCTATGGTTCTGGTACGCATATTACATGCAATTTTCAGGACAATGTTTTGTGTTATTTAATGTGTCAAACGTTTTAATATAATTTTACCTTTAGAAAGATAGTAATGCTGCCGTTTTGTAAAATTTACTCATTGGTTGCCATTGATTCATAAAACGATTTTCATTTTCGTATACCTAGTCCTGGCCTTATTCTACCTTATCCAGATAAACAACGTTACACCATTACTACCATTTTATCAAACGTGCAGAACTATCTTAATTTATCTACATAGAATGTTTTTCGTATATAGTTTCTGTATTGATTATTGGTAACATTGACTAGTAGGTCTACATCCGTGTGCTCTTAAATTTTATAAAAATGCATTCACATATGTCTTAAATCCACACAGACTGTGAACGCAAATAGAATCTCTTTGATGGTCATTGGCAATATTGGAGCAGTGAATCCAGAGCTCTGTACCCTTGAATTATGTTTAGAATATGTAATATTTCACTATGTTTATTTTCTAGCACCTTCATTTCTACACTAAGTCTAATCACATTTAATGTTAACAATTGTGATATTTCATTCAAACTCGATTAATAGTCGGATCGTCTCTCACTATTTTATCTCTTAACTCCGTTTAAAACATTGTCATGACGTCACTCCTTTGTACTCGCAGTACTATAATTTTAATATTAGACTGCTTTCAATGGGACTCAGTACAGAATTTTCCGGTCATGGCGTGCATAAACAAAGGAGCGTGACGACCTTACTGTTGGCGTCATGCTTGCGCGAAGAAACAGTTCAGTCATGTTTGATCTAAATTTTACAATAAAATTCATATTAGAATCGAAATAATGTATAGCAAAACGTGGTTTCAACACTATACACTCGGGCGGTTATACGTCGTTCGAAATAATTCACTCGGGCTGCACCCTCGTGAAATTATTACGCCCGGCGTATAACCGCCCATCGTATATTGAATAGTGTTAAAGCACCGTTTTGCTATAAATTATTTCTTAAATATTGTTCATAAAGATCTATTCAGATATACAATCTGCGCATAATATACCTTTAAAATTGAATAACGTTGCTTTTATTCAAAATAATATAGTGCGACATAATTATGTCTGTTGTTCCAGTCGCAGAATTCAGACAAGCGGCATGGCTTAAAGTGAACTTCAGACACCATGGAACAGTTTAGTATATTTCGCCATTAATCTTTTTTTCCGATTGCAATGGACCCAAAATATGACTCTAAGTGAACACACTGAATTACATAACCCATGATAATCGTTAGGAAAACTTAGGTCGTACCCGTTTCTTTACAATATTCTTAGAATATTACCCCTCAACCACGCAATCGTTGTGACAGTTATTTATTAGTACTGTGAAAAAGAAAGAATTTCTGTTTGTTACAGACAGCTTGAACGTGTTCTGTCACCATTTGGCAAAATTAGTACGGAAACCAAAGAGGCAAGCCTTTTTAGAGGAGGCAATTAAGTTTGTTGTCTTTAGTGCAATATCAATGTAACAGAATTTTTATGGCTTAGCCTTAAAGATCAGAGATCCACTGTTTTAAATACATATTAGAGCGAAAGGCAAAAGAATTGTCAGTTTATCAACAAGTTAAATGAGGTTATAACTAAAAGTTGTCAAATTGGCTAGTTTAGCTTTTGAGTGATATTACATTTAAAAAAATCGCATCTTCTTTTTATTTAATGTTTTAGCGAATCTTTATTCATTTTATAGTGTTCGTAGGATCAACTCTTAAAATAGATGCGATATCTCATCATTGAGTGGTATCATATTTTTTTCAGAGTAGCAAGTCACAAGTTGGAGTAACCCGTATGCGTATGATTTATAACCTACATTTGTGTGGTATCCCAACTAACATGTTATAAGGTCAGTAAACTAATCACCTGTCTGGTCAACAGTGGATCTTACATATATAACAGGAATTTGTATGCAACGGCGGTAAGATATTACAAGGTGAGACATCTTCTTTTTCAAAACGATATAGGGAATCTTTCGTGTTTTTTTTTATTGAAGTAGCTTTATGTATGGGCGGCGTCTGTCGCAGCTTGCCCATCCCGATCCTCGCATGAAATGGAATCCCGCCCATACGATTCCAGATTACTTTTATAAATTTTATCATTGTTTATTCATTCAAATAAATTTAAACGTGGTCGAAAAGAGTGAAAATAAAAGCGCTTGGCTTCAGACGGCGCTTCGACATAACGCAAGAAAGAGGTTATTTTTTTTTCTTTTCAATTTCATAATAATATCATATCATTTCGGAAAAGTATGATATCTGATGTAAGTTTAAAGCAGAGGGGATGTTAAATTTTGCATATTTTGCCCTTTTTTAATCCATAGATATCCGCACTATGTCAATACAGAACAAAGTTTGCGTACGGGTACAACAAAACAAATTACAGTTTTATTCAATAACACATGGTGATTTAGAACAAGTTATCATGCTTATATATTTTACTTCTTTCAGAAAGATTTACAAAAAGCTTAGAAGAAGAAGATTCAGAAGCCTGAACTATTGTCATGGCCTTAAGTTATTTTTTAGTATAATCTTATCGACCGTTGTAAATGACATAGATAGATTATGTAAATTATACTGTTTCACTTTTCATTTTACTGATAACAGCTTTAAACTTTGCTGTCGTAGGAATATATTATTAGAAGAAACCTTATTCAAATTGTAAAAACTGGCTTTAATTGACAAACCTGGTGTTTTAAGTGGTTAAATATGAAGCAAAGTTAATAAAATAAAAAAAGAAATATTGAAAATATTGATACATCAAAATTATTGAACACAAGGCGCTAACAGAGGCACATTTTTGTTTAAGTGTTTAAGAAGTATGAAGAATGATATTCATGGAATTCACGCACGGACATCCTGTGTCTGAGCTAATCATTTTTTCATTGAACATGCGAACGTATACATTTTCAGGGCATACGACCACAATTAAAGTGGGAGCGATATGTAGACAGTATTTTAGATGAAATTGAGGATGGAGACTGCGGTGATGAAGTACAAATTGTTTACAAAGGTCGGTACTCTGAGTGTGGTTCCAGAAGGCACAAAAGAATAGGGAGAGGGAAGTCGTATGCGGAGGCTGGATTAGGTAAAGCCGAATACCGGAACGGTAGATTCAAAGCACACGTGAAAGGTCCAAATGCGCACGCAATGCATAAATCCACTTGTATTGGTCAGCGAAGTAAGAGTTGGTGTCTCTGCGTGTAGTGCTGGAGTTCAGTATGGGCATCAAAGAGAGGTTTCAATGACCGGACCGTATGCCGGGGCAGAAGCGCACGCTAAAGCTACCGGTGTTGGTGGTTGACTCTAAGCGGGGTTAGGAAAAGTATCTGCCAGGGCTGGTCCAGTCACTGTAAATGCCGGATATGGCATTGATACCGATGCTAGAGTAGGACTTGATGGGATTAAACTGAAAGTGTTAGGAACTGGAATAAACATGGGAGGTGGTGGCATAACAGCCGAGGTATTCGGGACAGGGATTGCTTTAGACCCACCCGTATTTCAGCCAGATAACTCTCAAGATATAATTAACACTTGTGTTAAAAGAACTCATCAATTTTAAGTAAAAGCTTTAAAAGTTTCATATGATACTTAAGACTTTTGCTTCGTATTTTGAATAATACCCTTCAATAGGATATAAAATCAGTTTTATTCAGAATGTATTTTTGTAACGTTTTTACTTTATTGGTAGTTTTGCAGGAATAGTTTGTTTGCAAACTAATTCCAAGCCCTAAACTGTTTACACTTCCGACTGAAGGAAATATACAACTTCCGACTGAAGGAAATATACAGCAAAGAATAATATGATTACATTTATTATGATCCATTAAGAATTTGATAACCTGTTTTAATAAAATTTGTCAGGACCTTGGCGTGCCAGTTGCTCATGAGAAATCAGTAGGCACTTCTACCGTACTAATATTTCTGGGTCTTGAGTTAGATACTATGTGCAGGATGATACAAATTCCGCAGTTACAAATCCACCAACTTTCTGAAGCATTGTCTCAAATGATCACGCAGGAAAAACCCTAACTTAAGCGGTTACAATCGTAACTGGAAAACTTTTTTTTTTCGGTCAAGCAATAGGCTCCAGTAGGGCATTTCTGACTGAGGAGGGAGGATGTACGATGCAATGTCTGAATTAAAGAAACCCCATCATAGGCTAAGATTAACTCGTGAAATAAAGCAAGATCTGAAAATGTGGCTTATCTTTTTGTTAAATGCTAAAGTGTACCTTCCCGAGAAAGTATGGTTTACAAACGAGAATCTTGTTGCGAGATATTGCTGGCGCGGCTGACCTTGGTGCAGCGAGCTATATGCAAGGGAAATGGGCATTTTATCAGTGGCCTGCAGACTGGTGGGACGGCAGTATCTTAAGGGATATGACATTTTTAGAAATGGTGCCCGTAATTCTTGCGCTAAATTTATGGGGTAGTGTTATAATCAATAAAAAGATAATAATGTGGATTGATGACACGGCTCTTGTTGAAGTTCTCAACAAGCAAACCTCAAAGTCAAAAAGAGTAAAATTAATTTTGTTTCTTCTTCGAAATTTTGTACTTTTAGCAATGAGGAACGGCTTTATCTTTAAAGCAATGTACATCTCTTCGCGGGTTTATTCGATATGTGACTCTGTTTCTCGTGAGCAGTGGGACAGAATTCATTTACTGGCACCAGAAACGAATCGGTAACCGGAAGAAATACCGGACGAGTTTCACGTGTACAGCAAAGCAGCAAAATTGTTAAATCACTCAGTTGCAGAGAATACTAAGCGCTCTTACAACACTGGGCTTAAATGCTGTTTTTTTTCGGAAGTTAGGAAACTACTTAATATGGCCGAGTGTTGACCACCGTTGTTAGACCATATTGTGCAATTTGTTGCATATTTATCACTAAATGCTACTGCACACTCGACCGTACGATTGTACCTGTCAGCAGTCAGTTTTCATACTTTACCGATCCGGGTTCAAAAAATGCTAGAAGGGCTTCGTAGAAGTTGCGCGTATCTCTATTTTGCTTCCGTATGTTTGCCATATGGGTGCTTATTCCAGCTTAATGGGAATTCTATTACATGGATTTTGAATGGACTCTATGACCGCAAAGGAGCAGAAAATATAACAACACTCAACTCTAGTACGGGGATTCTTGAAGAAAGATTTTGTCTAACGTGAAATGTAATTTTCATAAAGCTTGTAGCCATGTGGCGGCCATCTTGAATTTTAACCGCCATGTTTATTTCAAGGTTTTGGTCTCGATTAAAGGAAAGACATGAAACCGTCAACATGTAACAGCCAGTCAGAACCATTATATTTACCTGGTGAGAATCATCCATATAAATTTTTGTTAATGAAACTTAAGCAATATAACTCCCATTAACGCTTCCTGTAGAGCCTTCGAAGACTACATTATAGGGGATGAAAATCCCCGAGACGGTAACGTCCGTATCTAATTATTCGTCTTTGTTGTTTGCATATACTGAGGCATTTTTTTCGATGTTTTCCGGTTTCGGTTTATGTACACAACACAGACTGGTTGTCTGCATGAACATCCGAGCTCCCCGAATCAGGTACAGAAATTCGTAAACAGCGCCAATATGATTCTTTTACGTAATGAAAAGTGTACATTCAACTAAAAAACATTTTTAAAACAGTAAGGAAGTGTAAATGCCGTAAAGTTTCTGCGTGGAGTGCAAACAAACAAAAAAATCCTAAAGGTTATAACACACTAAATAGTTGTTGTTCTTTATTCTATATAAAATTGACCTATTTCCAATGACCGCAGCACACATCAGGACCCATTTTAAATTTCTGTAACTTACATTTTCTTGAAGAATATTGTCAGTGCTAACTAAAAATCAAAAGAAAAGTGGGGGTCATGTTTGATGCAAGAAAAATAATTTCAGTCAAACACACAAACTGCAAAATCAGCTAAAAAATGAGACCCCAAATTATACTGGTGGTGTATGATCTAAGTTTACATGAAAAATTTTGTCATGGTGTTATTTCATGATCATAATGCTATCTTCATGTCAAGCATAGATCTGTCATGTGATTTTACCAAAAAAATTGCAAAGAAAATAAGGAAAATAGCTCTAAACAGCGAAAAAACTGAGGACTATTTGTATCCGCCATTATGCGACTACCATTTTTTTTTTTCGCGCTATTTTTCTATTTAGTGTCTGTATGCCTATAAGAAAAACTTTTTTCTCTGACAGTGTGCCAATTTCATTTGAAATGTACAAGAAACCCAAATGTATGAAGAAATACAAGGTTTTAGCTTGATATCAACTGTTTCCAAGTTTTTATGGCATTTTCAGTACCATAAGACAAAGCGTCAGATTTTGTCAAAAATAGCTGTCGCGACATAATGTTGAAGCAGTTACCTTAAATTCAGCCTTGTTTTGCCCTGTTTTGACATTTTCTACTCTGATCTGCATGCAAATTACACATTTAAACTGTTATATATCTTCACTTTTACCTCTGATGGACAGAAAATAGCAATCAGTAGCCTATAAATATGCAGTTTTTGAGAAAAATACACCCAAAACAGTGAAAATGTGATATTTTAGGGTTTTATTCTCATTTTCAACAAATTGCAATTAATTTGTCATTTTCTATCAAATTCTAATCAGACCAGCCCATTTCCACCATTATGTGGCCAGATTTCATGTTTTACCAATGTCATCTTATAAGAAAAACCTTTTTCTCTGACAGTGTGCCAATTTCATTTGAAATGTACAAGAAACCCAAATGCATGAAGAAATACAAGGTTTTAGCTTAATATCAACTGTTTCCAAGTTTTTATTGCATTTTCAGTACCATAAGACAAAGCGTCAGATTTTGTCAAAAATAGCTGTCACGACATAATGTTGAAGCAGTTACCCTAAATTCAGCCTTGTTTTGCCATGTTTTGACATTTTCTACTCTGATCTGCATGCAAATTACACATTTAAACTGTTATATATCTTCACTTTTACCTCTGATGGACAGAAAATAGCAATCAGTAGCTATAAATATGCAGTTTTTGAAAAAATACACCCAAAACAGTGAAAATGTGATATTTTTGGGTTTTATTCTCATTTTCAACAAATTGCAATTAATTTGTATTTTCTATCAAATTCTAATCAGACCAGCCATTTCCACCATTATGTGGCCAATTTTCTGTTTTAACGAATGTCATCTTATAAGAAAAACCTTGTGTTCTCGACAGGTGTGCCAATTTCATTTGAAATGTACAAGAAACCCAAATGCATGAAGGAATACAGTTTAGCTTAATTCAACGTTTCCAAGTTTTTATTGCATTTTCAGTAATAAGACAAAGCGTCAGATTTTGTCAAAAATACTGTCACGACATAATGTTGAAGCAGTTACCTAAATTCAGCCTTGTTGCCATGTTTTGACATTTTACTCTGATCTGCATGCAAATTACACATTTAAACTGTTATATACTTCACTTTTACCTGATGGACAGAAAAAGCAATCAGTAGCCTATAAATATGCAGTTTTTTGAAATAAAAACACCCAAAACAGTGAAAATGTGATATTTTTGGGTTTTATTCTCATTTTCAACAAAATTGCAATTAATTTGTCATTTTCTATCAAATTCTAATCAAACTAGGCCATTTCCACCATTATCTGGCCAGATTTCATTTTTTATACGCCCGTTTGAAAAACGGGACGTATTATGGGAACGCCCCTGGCGGGCGGGCGGGCAGGCGGGCGGCGTCCACAGACTTTGTCCGGAGCATATCTTCTACATGCATGAAGGGATTTTGATGAAACTTGGCACAGTTGTTCACCATCATGAGACGGAGTGTCATGCACAAAAACCAGGTCCCTAGGTCTAAGGTCAAGGTCACACTTAGAGGTCAAATGTCAAATTCAAGAATGACTTTGTCCGGAGCATATCTTCTTCATGCATGGAGGGATTTTGACATAACTTGGCACAAATGTTCACCACCACGAGGTGGAGTGTCATGCGCAAGAACCAGGTCCCTAGGTCTAAGGTCAAGGTCACACTTAGAGGTCAAAGGATACAAGAATGAAAACCTTGTCCGGAGCATTTCTTCTTCATGCATGGAGGGATTTTGATATAACTTTGCACAAATGTTCACCACCACGAGGCGGAGTGTCATGCGCAAGAACCAGGTCCCTAGGCCAAAGGTCAAGGTCACACTTAGAGGCCAAAGGTTAGATACAAGAATGACTTTGTCCGAAGCATTTCTTCTTCATGCATGGAGGGATTTTGATGTAACTTGGCACAATTATACACCATCATGAGATGAAGTGTCATGCGCAGTTCCCTTCCTTAGAATTACTTCCCTTTGTTGTTACTATAAATAGCTTATATTGTAACTTTTTCATTACTAGTCGTAGGGAAAAATCGAGACCACTTTTCTGTAGTACAACATGCATGCTACATCCAATTATGAGGTGTATTTTGACCAAATTCTACCTGGTAAAGATTTTTGTGTGAACTTACAATTTTTTTTTTTCTTTTTTTTTTTTTTTTTTTTTCTTTTTTTTTTTTTTAAAGATTATCTTCCCTTAGTTGTTACTATAAATAACTTATATTGTAACTTTTTTATTATTGACTGTAGGGAAAAAACAAGACCACTTTTCTGTGGTACAACATAGATGTTACTTTCAAATTTTAGGTGTATTTTAATGTATCTCTACCTGGTAAGGAGTTTTTTTGTGGACTTAGAAAAACAAATGACTTACAATGATTACTAAACAACCACAAAATTAAAATTCCATTTGCAAATACAGGTGCTAGAGTTAAGAAATTTGCTGTGACGGGCGTATATTGTGACATTCTGGCACTCTTGTTATCAATGTCATCTTATAAGAAAAACTTTTTTCTCTGACAGTGTGCCAATTTCATTTGAAATGTACAAGAAACCCAAATGCATGAAGAAATACAAGGTTTTAGCTTAATATCAACTGTTTCCAAGTTTTTATTGCATTTTCAGTACCATAAGACAAAGCGTCAGATTTTGTCAAAAATAGCTGTCGCGACATAATGTTGAAGCAGTTACCTTAAATTCAGCCTTGTTTTGCCCTGTTTTGACATTTTCTACTCTGATCTGCATGCAAATTACACATTTAAACTGTTATATATCTTCACTTTTACCTCTGATGGACAGAAAATAGCAATCAGTAGCCTATAAATATGCAGTTTTTGAAATAAAAACACCCAAAACAGTGAAAATGTGATATTTTTGGGTTTTATTCTCATTTTCAACAAAATTGCAATTAATTTGTCATTTTCTATCAAATTCTAATCAAACTAGCCCATTTCCACCATTATCTGGCCAGATTTCATTTTTTACCAATGTCATCTTATAAGAAAAACTTTTTTCTCTGACAGTGTGCCAATTTCATTTGAAATGTACAAGAAACCCAAATGCATGAAGAAATACAAGGTTTTAGCTTGATATCAACTGTTTCCAAGTTTTTATGGCATTTTCAGTATCATAAGACAAAGCGTCAGATTTTGTCAAAAATAGCTGTCGTGACATAATGTTGAATCAGTTACCCTAAATTCAGCCTTGTTTTGCCATGTTTTGACATTTTCTACTCTGATCTGCATGCAAATTACACATTTAAACTGTTATATATCTTCACTTTTACCTCTGATGGACAGAAAATAGCAATCAGTAGCCTATAAATATGCAGTTTTTGAAAAAAATACACCCAAAACAGTGAAAATGTGACATTTTAGGGTTTTATTCTCATTTTCAACAAAATTGCAATTAATTTGTCATTTTCTATCAAATTCTAATCAAACTAGCCCATTTCCACCATTATCTGCCAGATTTCATTTTTTACCAATGTCATCTTATAAGAAAAACTTTTTTCTCTGACAGTGTGCCAATTTCATTTGAAATGTACAAGAAACCCAAATGCATGAAGAAATACAAGGTTTTAGCTTAATATCAACCGTTTCCAAGTTTTTATTGCATTTTCAGTACCATAAGACAAAGCGTCAGATTTTGTCAAAAATAGCTGTCGCGACATAATGTTGAAGCAGTTACCCTAAATTCAGCCTTGTTTTGACATTTTCTACTCTGATCTGCATGCAAATTACACATTTAAACTGTTATATATCTTCACTTTTACCTCTGATGGACAGAAAATAGCAATCAGTAGCCTATAAATATGCAGTTTTTGAAATAAATACACCCAAAACAGTGAAAATGTGATATTTTTGGGTTTTATTCCTATTTTCAACAAAATTGCAATTAATTTGTCATTTTCTATCAAATTCTAATCATAGACTTAAGAATATCAAACCATGATCTTGGTATAGAAAGAGGAAGATATAGAATTATCCCTAGAGAGAAAAGACTTTGTGAGATATGTCAGCAGGAGAACTGTATTGAGTTCGAAAATTTATTTTGTTTTAATTTGTAAAGCTTATACAGTTTTAAGAGAACAATGTATACCATGTAAATATTGGGTTTAGCCAAATACC
>NW_026461950.1:0-66934 GCF_021730395.1 Mercenaria mercenaria | reverse complement strand
AGTGTCATAATAAGATGCTAAAGTTAGTTAATCTGTCATAACAATTCCGTATCTATTATGCTTTCATGAAATTCCGTATTTGATGAAATCGGGCTGTTGATGAGGTATTTCAAACGTAATAGTTTCAATATTAGTTCCAATACTACAAGATGCAGACGTAAGGGTATTGATTTATTTTGCGTTCTACCAAGAAAAGGAACATTATGTTGTATTTCTGTGTTGATTATAATTTCAAACCAAAACATTTTTTTTGTATATTTTCAAATATGTATTAGAGCTAATCTAAAGTCTAACCTCTGTCGCCTGAGGATTTCATAATAGGACAAGTGTAAGACTGGCATGCCCTTAACACGTTTAAATCCACAAGCTACGGAATTAACGGCGTTTCTTTGTTTGATTGAAACATGTATGTTGTATATGATAATGATCTGATCTTTGTCAATTATGCATAAACAATATTGTACTACATATACACAAAAGTCTATAGTTGTTGATTGTTTCATAACATCTATAAATATAAGAAAGTATTTTATTTCAATTTTGATAACATTTCATTTTGTAATTGGTAGGAAAAGATTAGAAAATATGTAAGAAATCATAATATTAATGGAAAGTTATTCTGGATAAAATACACAAAAAAATCTATAGGGTCAATATGACAAATGAGCTTAATATATAAAATGATTTACAAACTAGACATGAAAAGATCAATGTTGATAATTGAACTTCAGGTGTGACCTTGACTTTTTCACTAAGGGGGTGGATATGACATTTGACACATTTTCTCATTATGGTGAACATTTGTGTCAAGTAATATCGAAATTCCTTACGGTATTCGGGACGATTTTTTTCTACAGTGTAGAATTTTATTAATTTCCTATTTTCAAAACTTCAGAATGTATTTTGAATATTCAGCAAATAAGAAAGATAGGGTCGTGTGCTTGATTTTTTGTTAAACTAATTTGAAAAAAATGGACCTCACGTAATTTTTCATAATTGGAGTCTATGGAAAATTCACAACTTTCTTAACATTTTCGGGAATAGAATTTTTGAGTGCTTGTTTTTGAGATATTTGACTATGATTTAAATGAACCGCATGTTAGTAGGATGAATTTCACTCTCTATTTAAATTTAATTTGCCAGAAGAAAAATGTCCATGCCAAAATATTATTTTAACCACCCTAGTTCATCTAAAGTAGATTATATTATGAATTACAAAATTAAGACAAAACTTATTAAACTAGCATTATTTTGTAAGACAAATTTGTCTCAGTTAAAATAATTTCATTCTCCAAATAAAATGCACATATCTCATGGTTGGATGCACATGCATAACTCCTTAGAAACAGTAAATTGATATATAGATCTATTTCTAGATATACAATATGAGTGCACGCACTGCATTGTTGTTTTGTACACTTTGCATTGTCTTCAAAATTAATGGTTCAATATGTGTATCAATGTTTTCATCACATGCACATTATATGCCCTGATGTGGAAATAAACTTGAACCTTAATTGATGACAGAGTTATGGACCAGAAAGGAAAACAAAAAGAATACTGACCATTGACCTTCTAAAGTGACCTGGACCTTTGAGTTCAGGGATAAGGGATTAAAGACAAGTTGTCACATTATGGGAAACATTTGCGCTAAATAATATTAAAATCACTTCATGGATGGTTGGAAGATTAATTGATCATGCAGGAAAAACTCCCTGTCGAACTTTGACCGCCAAGTGCGACATTTAGCTTTGAGATAGGGGTCTGGGTGTTGCGCATGACAAATCATCCTATCATGGGGTTTATTTGTGCAAAGTAATATTAAAATCCCTTTAAGTGTTGATTACTTAAATACCGGACAGGAAAAAAGAGCCCTTTGGCCCTTGACTTCCAAGTGTGACTTTGACCTTTCAGCTAAGGGTCCGGGTGTTACGCATGACAATTGTCTTATCTAGAGGAATATGTGTTCCTAGTGATATTTAAAGCGTTGTTTTGCATGTCAAAGTTATAGGCCAGACAGGAAAAAAAAAACAACATTAAACTTGATCTGTGACTTTGACCTTTATGCTAGAATTCTGGGTGCCGCGTATGACACGTCGTCTCGTCATTGGAAACATTTATCCCAAGCAATATTGTAATCCCTTGGATGACAGAGTTCTGGACTGGACACGGAATAGACCCTGTTCATGAAAAGTTAACATTTGACTGCCGAGAGTGACCTTGACCTTTGAGCAAATGGTCGGAAGTTGTGCTTGACACATAATCATAGGGTAATTAGTGCCAAGTGATATTAAAATCCCTTCACGGACCGGACAGGAAATTAAATATGTTGACTTTTGATCTCCAATTTTGACCTTGACCTTTGAGTTAGGAGTCCGGGTTTTGAGCATGACACGTCGTCTCAACATTGAGAACATTTGTGAATCCTTGATGAATGGCAGAGCTATGGACCGGACGGACAGACGGACGGACGGAGAAACGTATTCTATAGCCCCCAAAACTGGTTTTCAATCAGTAGGGACTAACAAAATCACCTCCGCTGAGAAACGCTACATCTCCATAGTAAACCAGGTATCTAAGACCAAGTTTTAAAAGTTTTTAAGGTTTGTAATATATATATAAAAGAAGGCCGGGCCACACGGACATGACCCATATTGACCCCAGGTTCATGACTTATACAATATTTGTAGAGAACCACCATTAGAGCATGTCACATACCAAATATCAAAGCTCTATGCCTTATGGTTTTAGAAAAGATCTTTTTATGTGAAAACTAAAATGTAAAAAATGTTGACCTCGGGGCTCAGTCAATTTTGAACGCAGGGTCATAATTGTAACTCCTACGACTTATGGGCGTAACAGAATAGAGAAGATAGCATTTTATTGAGGGATTCGACCTGGATCACTCGGGCCAACTCTCTAACCACCTAGCCAAAGAGTCAACTCCCTGACGCAGTCGTCAGAGATTGGTTTTAAACTTACACGCTATGCGTAAGAGACCATAACACTTCGCCTATTCAAAGAAATCATCATTATGATGACGTGAATACAATTTCGGCAAAGAAAGTGCCATTTAAGGCATATCCCGGACGAACCCCCATTTACGACTTATGGGTACAACAGAAATTGAAGAGGATAGAATTTTAATGTTATTAGCGGCGGGATTTGAACCCTGTTCGCACGGGTAGAAGGCTAGTGCTCTAATCACTTAGCCAAAGAGTCGATTCCTTAACGCAGTTGTCAGAGATTGCTTTTTTCAACATACAAGCTACACGTTAGCAACCGTAACAGAACAACTTAATAGTTGACCATTAGACAATGCAGTGAATACTAAATACCAAATCTAAGGTCTAGGCCCTATGATTCTGAACAAGAAGACTTTAAATGTTTTTCCTATATAAATCAATGTAAAACAAGGGATCCCCCGGCGTGGCATTTATTGACCCCAAGGTCATGCTTTGAACAATCTTGGTAGAGAACTATTAAAGCATGCCACATACTAAATATCTAAGCTCTAGGCCTTATGGTTTAGAGCAATATTTTAAAATATTTTTCCCTATACAAGTCTATTTAAGCCATGTGACCCCATGACGGGGCCAGCTTAAACCCCAATCTTTGTAAATGACTTCCAAACTACATACCAAATATCGAGGCCCCATGGTATTTGGTTTTGTACAGGAAGATGTTCCCTATATAAGTCAATATCAACCACGTGACCCAGTGTGAGGCCCTATTTGACCCCAGCGGGGTGGGGGGATAATTTGAAAAATCTTGGTAGAGGACTACTCGATGATGCTTCATACAAAATATCAAAGCCATAGATCCCGTGGATTTTGACGAGGAGATTTTCATTTTTTGCGCTATATAACTCTATATAAACCATGTGACCCCTGGGTGGGAGCCATATTTGATCCTAGGGAGATAATTTGAACCATATTGCTAGAAGATGCTACTTACTAAATATCAAAGACCCAGGCCCTGTGTCTATATACACCATGTGACCCGCAGGGCGGGACCGTAATTGACCCTAGGGGAATTATTTAAACAATCCTGGTAGATACATACAAAATATTAAAGCCCTCGGACCTGTGGATTTGGACAACATGAAGAATTTTTAAGTTTTCCCATCGTTTGCTATGGCAACCTGTGTTCTGAACAGAATTCAATTGTTTGAACAATATTTTAAGAAGACCACCCAAAGAAAATCTCTTTGAAGTTCCTCAAAATTGATCTGGTGGTTTAGGAGACGATGTTGTTTAAAGGAAAGTGTGAACGGACGCCGGACGACAGAGAGACGGGCACCGGACGGTGTGAGATCACAATAGCTCAACCCGAGCATTTTGTGCTCAAGTGAGCTATAAAGTAATAAGAATGCTAAATTGTTTTCTCTTTTTACTTTACATATCAGTCTGAGGTACTTCTACACGTTTTGTAAAACCGGAAGAGATGGCGTAACGTCATTTATCCGGATTACGTAGAATAAAGGAAGGACTCGGTGTACGATCATGAATGAATGGCAACCCGTCAGTAAATAAACTACAGGTCACTGTTACTCTTGCTCAAGTTAAAGTATGATATTGAAACATCTGACACGTTTAATAGTCCAAAATAAAATCTTAAATTTTAATTCTGCATTCTAAGTAAATTAAACACAAAAGAAGCGTGAACATGCATCTGGTGACAGCTTTCAAATGGTACGTGCATGGTCAAGAGAATAATACTGACCAGGTAAATTGATTTTATAATATGTATGTATAATGTTTTTCAACGCTACGATTGGATGTATAGGTGTAGAGATAGTACCTCATAGGTTTGAAGTTAAAAAGCTTTGAAATGAAGACAAATGTCCATATATTTCTCAAAAACAGAAATATAGACACTATTTTAACCAGAAGTGTGGAGTTATGAGAATTTAATATTTTATTGTTAAAGAAAATTTTGTGATCAAGGAAATGTAACTCTTCTCGAACATGGAGAGCATAAACATCAAAGGGACATAATATAGTGAATATTTACTAATTGGGAGCATTTGATTTAACATTCAACTTTGATCTCGATTGCTCAATACTGATCCATGATACTGTGTACTAAAAATTAGAACATCTGGAACAGTCTATTAACAGCAAAACTATGCTTTAGCAGAATGCAAATAGTGAAGCTCTAACTGGGACTCGAACCCAGGACCTCTCACACTTAGGGCAGACACTCTACCACTTCCCTATCACAACAGCAGCTAATAACTAAGCAGTTTAATTGCCTGGATTACACTGCGTGAACTGAACAATAATCGGTGACTCCGGATTATCGGCGTATTCGTTTTGTTACCTAACGGCAATTTTCGTGTAAAGAAAAAATATAATCTAATGCTGCAAACGTCATAATCCGTCAAATCTCCCTGAATTTCTCTGACGTGTTGTTCAGAGTATGAACTTACTGACTGGTAGTACCAGTGAAATATAACTTACACTGAATCTTTTATATTTGCCCTTTTTGCAGCTGTCGAACGGAAAAGACCGTGAGCTTTGTCCAAATATAAGTAATTATTTTACCAGTTTTGAGAGAATTTCAATTAATGGGAAATTACAGTTACAAACTAAATACCTTTCTGCAACACATGGAGTCATTAGTTTCACTGTCAATCAGTATTATGACTAAGATTGAGTGTCATTCATACATTTCAAAGATTATAGACGGAGTCTTTTGTTTACATTTCTTAACGTAACCGGTGCATTTGTAAAAATCACTTTAGTTTGAAAAATCGAAGTATGCGAAGAGCTATGGTACGGTCTCTAATAGGTGAGAATGAAGTAATATTACTAAAATATCCCAATTGTGTTTAAAAAACATATAATTACAAACATTTAAATGAGCACTAATTTCTTTAATCTGATCTATATATAAATGTGGTCTCATACGTTACAAATCGCCAACATTTTAAATACCTGTAGATAATGAGCCCCGACTGCTACCTGCAATATATTTACAACTGTGTGATATTCATAATTTACCATTACAGAAAGAAAATAAATTTCAAAGACGGATGGGTGTTTTTATGAAGGCTATACGGACTGAACAGAAGACAAAAAGAGTAGGAAAAGCAATGGTTACTTTATGATGATAATTGATAATATCTGCTCTCTTGATTCTTACAGCCAAGTTTTACCGCTCTGACAAAGTTGATGAGATTAAGTAGTTGTGTAGACCGCCCGTCTGTGCATCCGTCCGGAGTTTATATAGTTCACTGTCCAGCACAAATTCTCTCAAAGTTTTATGCTAAATGCCAAGGATGAAATAACGAACAGTTTAGACACTGATCGAGTTGCTCGGAAGCTATGGTCTTGTACTTAAGGAGTCCTTAATAAGGACACTTTTGCACAGTTAACAAAAATAAAAATGCGTTGAGCACAAATATCTCATTTCGAGGTATTATATTGTTAGGGTGCTTTGTTCCTGCAAAATCTAGTGCGCCCAGTAGACGGGAATGTACGATTCTTGTTAACAAATGCAAAATAAACTTAAACTGTCTAATAATGTGTTAAACTGAGATGGATTGTGTTGCTAAAAATGCATGAAATCTTTATGTTTGGATGAAATCTATTCCTAGTTTGAAAAAGTGTGTTAATTAATTGATTGGACTTAACATGACTTCACTTCAATATTCGATTTTCATTTTCTCTGGTACTTTTAAAAAGCTTTTGTCTTTAAATGAATGTATTGAGATTTACTAATTCATTAACAAATTACAAAATTTAAAATATCTATTCTAAATTAACATAGGTAATACATGCTACAATAATGTTTTCAGGTCAAATGTGGTAAGGGATAAATAGATGATATTAGAAATGTACATGGATTTATCATGAGTTCTTTTTAATTGTATATGTACATTAAATTTGACGATTTAAAAGACTTTTCTTTTTATGTTAATACATTCATTACGGGGCACTCCAAATGCTAAATGCGAAAAGTAAAACACGAGAAAATATGGTTTTAGAACCGTTGTATTGCGTTATAGCTCAACTCACACCTCGAATCCCTCGGGTGTGCTTTTAGGGTAATAACTGTTCGTTATTTAATCCCTGGCATTTATCATAAAACTTTGAGAGAATTTGTGCTGAACAGTGAATTATATAAACTCCGGACGGATGTTCAGACGGGCGGACTACACAACTACTTTATCTCGTCAACTTTGTCAGAGTGGTAAAACTTGGCTGTAAGAATCAAGAGAGCAGACATTATCAATTATCATCATAAAGTTACCATTGTTTTTCCTACTCTTTTTTGTCTTCTGTTGAGTCCGTATAGCCTCCATAAAAACATCCATCAGTCTTCGAAATTTATTTTCTTTCTGTAATGATAAATTATGCAGGTAGCAGTCGGGGCTCAGTACCTACAAGTATTTAAAAAGGTGGCGATTTTTAACGTATAATACCACACATAGATCAAATCAAAGAAACTAAAGCGCATTTAAATGTTTGTAATTATAGGGTTTTCAAACAACATATACAGTTTAACGGGACACTCTTACGTCAATGACAATAACAGTTTTTGAAACTATATACCGAGAAGTAGTGATGGGACATCGGTTGGAAAACTCCAACCGATTATCGGTTGGAATCGGTTAGCAAACCGATGCGATGTATCGGGAAAATAATCGGTTGAATGTTATTTATTTTCATACTTGTTTATTCAGATAGTCATGTCTTTAAAGTGACTGTTTTACCTAAAATTCATATGCTCTTTTGAAAAATAAAGAACTACCATTAATCAGATGTTTTAAAGCTGGTTCATGGTAAACAGAAACTTGTTTAGTATGACTAATTAGTTGCAGACTGGGAAACAACAATGAAATGCAATCTGATTTACATACATGTATCATAGACTCATAGCTGTCATTTGTGACAGTTGACTGGTATACCTGTACCTGTAACATCTAGCATACAGCAAGGAAGTACAGATATTTCAGTCTTTCTTTGGCTGACAGAAATAGTGATTGTAGAAAATCATTAAATGAATTCAGTTATTTTTCGGTAATATTAATATTTTCATACAATGGTTACCATAGCCTGACACTACTGAGTAGCACAAACTACTAGTTCCAAGTACTTGTTGCTATGGCATATAACAATGTCATGAAGCTTGGTAAAATATGATCAGATAAAAATCAGAGTTTAATCTGTTTCCATATGTACACTGGTCAGCGATACTGGGTAAACGGAATTTTGGCAGAAAAACATCATGACAACTCGATAACAACTGCAACTGCATAAAAACACCAAAGTTCTTTCTATTGAAATTACGTCATGGACACGGCAATTTGACGGCATTAGGGTCCAGTTTCAACAGATAAATTCCCTCGGGCATACCGTTGTAAAATACGAAAATTTATCAAAGTTTCGCTAATTTTTTTGGCCCCACTTTTATAACGCTATGGACGCCGCCATGTTAACAGCTGATCCTAACTGTAAGATGTTAAATCCATTTTCATTGGATAACTGAAACGAAATAACGTTTGATTTTCGGCATACTTCTGTTTTACCCGTTATGCATGCAGGTAGTCCATATTTCGGATATTTCTAAGGTAAACATAAATGCTCACGCACCGTATTTCCCTTCGGAAACCTTCGTTCATACCCGTGTAGATTCGTACCCGCTATCGACTCTGAGAAAACATAATCGATTATCGGAATCGGTTGGACTTTTCTAGCCGTCAATCGATTATATCCGCTAATCGGCCCATCACTAGTTAGGCCTATGACATACCCATTGAACATGATGTTCTCACAGACTAGAACAGAAGAAACAAAGCTACTGATCAAGCTCCTGCCCCTACTCCAAAACCACCCCCGTCCTGCTCCTGCATTGTTTCTATCCTATCTTGCTCATCAGTTACACGCATCCCAAGGTTGCCTCAATTTTCTGGTGAAGGCAAGACAGGTGAAAGTGAGTTCAAGAATTGGGAATATGACCTTACAACATATCTACAACATTTTATACTGGGGGTTATTTGTAGAAGTTTAAAGGGGTGACACGCATTGTTCTTTTACATTTGGTTGAGTGGGCTTCTATGACAGACATCATCTCAGAGTTTGAAGACATATATGTTAATTTTGCTACTTCAGAGGAATTTAAAAAGAGTTTTACTATGCCAAGCAGGAAAGGAACGAATTTGACACAGTCTTCGTTAAGAGCGAATTCTGACAAATGCTAACTTAGACTTGGGCCGGTATACGAAGAATTATATGTTCAGGAATCGTCTTTCGGGATAATTCAGGATCTTTCGGAATCGGACTTCGGGATAATGTGATTAGTAATGTCACCAGGTATACGTTTGGATCTATTTAAGACTTAAACATCCTTAGGAGAGAACTTCGACAGATTTAATAGGACTTCAAAGCACACAAACCAGTTTCATCTATAAATGCATTTGCTCCTGTCCCTCCAGTCCTTGACACTGCAGTTTCTACAGTCCCTTCTGTCCAAAGTACTCCAATGTAACCTATTCCAGAAAAAGCCCTGTTCTGTTAAGAATAAAATCCTTCAGAACCTGGAAGAATTAACTCTCCAAAAAAGGACAAACACCAGAGTGGAGACTATCGAGAAAGAGCTTGATCGGCTTAAAATGAAACTTCCCAAGGTGGCAGTGGTGGTTGGCGTCGACGTTATTGTAACAGATCCACATATGGCAATTTTCCGGATGCAGGGAAACAGGAAGAGGAGAAGTCTGACATCAAGGAAGATTTAAACAATCCCATGGAGAGCCAGTAGGAGGTCAAGAATTTGAGGAAGGCTCTACTATTGTTACATTAGTTAGCCGCTATTACCAGTCTGAAATTGTGTTCAATGGTCTTTACTGTCAAGCGTTGATTGACACTTGATCCATGGTCACTACCAATAGTGAGTCTTTCTTTAAATCACTTGGACCTTCTCCTGAGCTATTCAGTTTAAATGATTTTGCCCTTGACATTACAGGTTCAATGATTCTAAGGGCCCTTTCAGACGTTATGCTCTTCTTGATTTTTGTCCTTTGAAATCAAGTTCCATAACAGTTCTAGTTTTAATAGTTTCGGGCACTATTAACTCCTCAACAGTTCCAGTTGTTTTTTGCACGAATGCCATAACACGTTTACATTCTGTTCTACACAGGAGCATGTTGACAGCAAGTTTTGTCTACCTTTTCATATGTGCAGTCAATATCTGTGAAAACTTTGACTCGTAATCCTATTACGATGCAGGCATATCAAAAGTGTGAAATTACCGGGAAGGTAAGAATCGTTGATGGAATGACAGTTGGTGTAACTGAAACACTGGATTTAACATTTTCCAAGGTTAATAGTTTGACCTGTGATTAAACTGGTCATTGAGAGCCATTCTTTTATAAAATCTTGACCGAGTTTGAGTACATGTGTACTGAACATTTATACATACATGGTAAGCCTTAGGAAAGACCATCCCTCTTTGTTTCTGTAATATCCAGTTTCTCTCTTGAATTTGTCTGTATTGACTCATTGTACCTTCAAATGTCTTAAGGCGGGGTATAGCGCATCCTGGTCATCACAAACCGTTTCACTCATTTTGCTGTTCCCACTAAACAACAAAACTACAAAACATTGAAAGTGCCGTCTTCAAGGAATTGTAAGCTGGCAAATGTGGAGAAAAGTAGGACTACTCCTATCTTATTCAATGCAATGGCATACCGGAGCAATTAAATAAAACTCTTTTGAACATGTTGGTGACGTTGGATGACTCCAAAATGTCCAATAAGAAGGCACATATACCGGCATTAGTACATGCTTACAATTCTACCCGGCATGATCGCACGAGTGTGCCATGACTTTTTGTTTCATTTAAGTGTGTTAGGGGATTACCTACATTTACACTGTCCCGTGTTTTTGGAACAAATTGGGGGTAAGAGTAGGTTAGGTTTGCATCATAAACCGGTTTAAGCTCCCCAGTGGTGTTTTGCCACTGATCGTTCCAAGGCGGTGCCCCACTGTGTTCCTTCATTTGTTCGTTCGTTTTGTCCTCGCGTGTGTGCGTGTGCGTGTGCGTGTGCGTGTGTGTGTGCATGTGTGTGTGTGTGTGTGTGTGTGTGTGTGTGTGCACGTCTACGTGCTGTGGGTTTCGTTTCTGGGAGGCTGCGTTTTGGGAACATGGCATTCCCTGTTTTATATTTGTACTTGTTTTTTTTTTAAACCTCACTTTCTAATATTTGGTAGGCACCAACGCCTTGCCATCGATACCTTTTTTGGAATCAATTGTGTGTGTGTGTGTTCGGGTAAACGTCTTTGTCAATAATTTTCAGTGATATGAGGAATCTCATTGGAATATCACGCCTCGGACACATGATATGATACCCAACCTTGTCACATTATGCTGACACCGGACTGACCAGTCCTAGAACTATCGTCTAAATGCTGAAGCTACTAGTACCATTGTGGCGTCATTGATCAAGTGCCGTCTTATGTGACACATTCTTCGGAATTGTGCATATGTATACCTGCTTACCGAGTTGATCTGTTGTTTACAATAAGAAAAAGAAGGAAACGATCAAAGCATCAACATTAAAAGTCTGGGACAAAACCTCCTAGAACGGGTTTACAAAACCACGCATACGATTCGCCTCTGGGAATATGTTGAATCTCAGAAGGATTAAAATGAACCAATGGTGGTTTTGTCTTTTGTCAATTTCTTCTTAATATTTAGCCTGCTGATGGCAAGTGGTTTTATATACTATATATTAAATACTTCATTTCGATCAGTTCTGTATACATTTGTATCACGAATATTACCTGTTTCAGCTTTTTCCATTTCTGTGACCGGTATAGCTGTAGCGTTGGTTAAGTCATCACTTTGTTGATCTGCCAAATCTATTGGTAAAAAAAATATTTTTGCTTATTCAGGTTTTTCTTTATCATTCAAGTAGTTAAACTTTACATGCCCGAAACTTCAGTTTTAATGGTGACATGCGATAAGTTCCCTGACCATATACATTTTAAATATTTACAGTTTACCATACCCATACCAGTATGTGCATCATTCGACATTTGAAGCAAACGCTGATATAGTTATGTAATAATTCAAGTAACTATTTTACATTGTATTTAAAAGTAATTCGAATACGAAAGTTGCATTACCATGTTCTCTCGGCCCTGGATTTTTCTCAATACCTGCCATTACCAGAAGAAGTCCAATGAAGAGTACACTGCCTATAGCTTTAAGTCCATGACTAAAGTTCACAACAAGAACGAGTGTAACAACAGCGACTCCATTGGAATGTCTGTATGTACCGATCTTTGCCCTGTACGTTTGTATGTCTACTCCCATTTTGTCTAACAAACAACACAATATATATCAGTAAAACTGATGTTTGCATCACGAAAATGAGTACATGAAATTTACCATTATCGGTATATAGAATATGAACAAATAAACAAAACAAATATTAAAAGAGAGAAAATTAGGTAATAATTGAAAACAAAAAACACGTTTGGAACCTGAGAGTATAGAAAAAGAGAAAATTAAATTGGTTTTCAGTTAGTTTATTTAGGCTGTAGATGAGTTTATTTTCGTTTGTTTCTAGTGCTATTAGTATGGCTCTGTATAAAGTTATTTTTAACTGTTTCTAGTATTAAAGGTTTTATTCATTTTTTTCGGTTTTGTTCAATTTCTGGTCATAATAAAATTATGAAAAACAAGAGACCGCCTTCTGCTCATACATGCTGTAATTGTTACATATTGTGCTATAAGATTGTACTTGCAGGGTACTATATATAAGGATGTTTCTGACCGAATCAAACAAAACGGTGTGTTCCTGAGAATTCTGACTTCATTACAACTTGTCCAGCCCCATTGTGGCCATAGTTTAAAACATCGATTGAATCAATTGAAGTATTTTTGATCATGTTTTGAAGTGTCGTTATTTTTTGGCAATTGCATGTTTGATATCTTTGTTTGTCTATGTATCATTCGTCTATATATCATTCTTAATGTGCGTGCGTGCGTTCGTGCGTGCGTGTGTGTGTGAGCGCGCATATGATAATTACTTTACAGCAAGTGAGCAAGTGAATTTTAAGAGATTTTGAAAGTTTTTTAAAACATTGTGACACTTAGATATTTTGCTCACTTAAAAACAAATTGGTTAAAGTAAGCTTTCCCATCACCTAATGTCCGTCGTTTGTTTGCCGTCAAAACTTCATTGCTTCGAGTAACGTTTCCTCCTTAATCACTAGGCCAATTTCAAGCAAACATAACTGCACACAAGAACATTCCTTTTAGCGGTTTTCTTTTAAATATGTTCAAACAATCTATTGTATGCAGAACCATAATCATGGAAACGGAAAAAGAAAACAAGTACTGGCTCAACTAAACTTCGCACAAATTTTCAGCGGGGTAACTTGTGGGTTTATTTTTCTCTGATTGTATATACTAGTCCTGGAAAGTTTAAAAATCATCTTGTCAGAAACTGCAATCCCAATGTCGAAATAATTTCACTTAAATGTTCTTTAAGTGATTCTTTGCAAAGATTGTTAAAATGTTCTTAATCTCCAAAGACATGATCGCAAGGGTTTTGGTTACTTCTCCCTGTCTGTATACGCTTGTAGGCGTAGTCGCCTATCCCGGTATGTATAAATACAAAACTTAACACTCGTTTTTCAAGAAACTTTTAGCCTAATTTTAAAATAAATTTAGACACATGATTCTTGGATAACATTCAAATTATTCCGATTTGTAGATTTATATGTAAGCTAAAGCTATATACTTGCTTAAATTTTGCATGCCTTCGTAAGTCGTAGTTCAATATAAAATGTATAGTATGTAGAATCTGACAGTAGGTATTAACAGAACACTGTATGAAGTTTTAGCAAAAAAACAAAAAAAAAAAAACATGCAGAAGTTAGATTTCTTATATCATTTCAAAAGTGCCTCTATCATTAAAGCTATTTAACAATATTTTCACAAGTTGTAAGATGACGTTCATGAACAGGCTCGATCAAACCGAGCCTGCAGCATTTTCATATTTTTATGGCGACATATGGGTTTTCTTTTTTTCTATTTCATAAGTGTTGCAAAAAACCTATTATCACGTCACATTAAAAATCCTAATCTAATTGACAATTTTCATGAAATCTCTTTTTCATGAAATAACTTGTTCACATATTTTTGTCTGAATTATATCGAAATAAAATATGTTTTGAAATAACATGACAATCCAAACACCGTCAATATAAATACTCGTTGAATGGTTCGAGCGTACAATAGACATTTCGAGCAATGTATGTAGTGAAGTCGGGTTTCATAATCTGCCTTCTATATGATATAAACATTGAAATTCAAACTGTGTGGAAAATGTTTTACAAAGGTCTGTTTTATTTTTGGCAATAACTAATTACATTTACAATCAGCACAAACGTGAAACTGAATGCTATTCTTTAAAAAACAACAAGAACAAAAAAAAACAAGAAAGAAGAAACAACCTTTTCCATGTTTATCTACAATTAACTTGCTAACAATAGAAAAGTTCATACCTTTCTTCACTTAAGCCATTGATGTTTCAAATTGTCCATAAATCGTAAAGTAATACTTTTTTTTTAATTTCACCAAGTACTGCTACAACTATCTCATCGGCGCCCAAACTGACAGGATTGTCTAGTCATTATGACGTATATTAGCAACAAAACGAACACGTGACTTCCAGGGAAAAAGGAAGTTTATTATAAATAAAGTGGCGGATCTGGTTGATGGAGAGCAGTTGTAACCCCTTTATGTCAACCAAGTCATAACGCAAGCAAATGAAATGAAATAATTGTGAATTATGGTAATGGTTAGGATTGAAACAGATATCTTGTAGTAGAGAGTGAGTGTAAAGACGACTTTGATACAATGGAAGAGCATTTCTAAACTTTAACCTGCTTGAAGTTATGTTGCATTTAATGACACGATGTTGCACTCTGTATAGCAAATCGTTAATTAATTTTTGTGGTTTGTTTTCTGAATAATAAAGCAAAAGAAGTATATTATATACGTTTATCTACCTATTAATGTAAACCAATTAAAAGCAAATGCAAAGCTTTTGCAAGCTCATAAATAGTATAAGGCTACGTCACTGCAGTATGTGATTTCAGGAAATCAAACAATACGAAACAGAAAGTACTTCTTTACGGTTGCGCAAACATGTCAATATATTGAAAAATAATCAAATCAATTTTAGTATTCAGTGTCGCATGCTACTTTTGAATTACAAATGAACGCATTGTCGATCTAACTTACCGCTGTTATTCAATACGTAACTTTTATACGTCTATTTTGATAGAAATGGATACCTCCATTGATCAATATACAAAACGAATATAGGAATATAACTAATAGTATAAAAAGCAATACGATATACAAGTAGTTCAATGAAATATACTCTTGATGGGGGTGTGGGTGGGGGGTGGGGGGGGGGGGGGGGGAGGGCGTCAGAAAATTTTGAAATACAGGTATAAAATGGAGACCTTTTGCCAAAATAATAGGGTGCATCTTTGATGAGTATAGGTCACTTCTGAGCCAACTGGTAGGGGTGGGGGGAGGGGGCATGAGCCCCCTCTGTCCGGCCCTGAATCAAGGTCTGCTTGTTAATCCTCATCTGTCAAAAATGTTCTGGGAAGTTTTTCTACTCGAAACACGCTGTTGTTGCATTTACAAAAAATCAAAAAATCCCACATATCTACCGTAAAAAAACAAAGAAAAATATCAAACAGGGAATGCCACGCACCAAAAACGTAGCCTCCTCAAAACGAAACCCCCAGCACGCAGACGCGTGCACCACACACACACACACACACACACACAAAGCCAACACATAAGGACAAAACGAACAACACACACGCACACAAAGCCAACACATAAGACGAAACGAACAAACAAAGGAACACAGTGGGGCACCGCCTTGGAACTGTCAGTGGCAAAAACACCACTGGGGAGCTTAAACCGGTTTATGGTGCACCTAACCTCACTCTTACCCCCACCATGTTCCAAAGACATGGGACAGTGTAAATAAAAGTAATCCCCTCCAGGTGAATCTCTTACACACGTAATGGAAACAAAAAGGCATGGCATGTAAAACACAAAAATGCTCGTGTATAAATATATAAAAAACAAACCTTAAGAACCAAAAACGTATGTACTCAATGCCTTTTCAGAAGACAGAGCAACAAGAGAAACACCCTTAAGGGCCCGACGAAACAGGCCAGAAGACAAATATCAAAACAGTTCAGTCCTGGTAGGATTTAAAAACTGCTTATCATAGAGTCCTCCCCCTCTTCCGTCAGACACAATCAAAGAGGGAAGCGTAGTGTCCAACTGTAAACGGGTTGAACACTAAACATGCGGTATGTCTCAAAACAGTTGGGTCGTAACCTCTTTTAATAAAACGTTTGATAATCTTTCCAAATACATTTGGAAAATTACCGTGACCCAAGATCTTACGAAGTTTGTAAACCACATCCCCATAAAAAACGGGTTTAGAAATACCTTCTCGCAGAAGTGTCTTTAAATTACTATTGAATTTTAAAACTAAATCAGAATTACGATAATAAAATTTAGCAAAATATTTACGCAATTTGTAATAACGGTAGCCTTGCTGAAGAAGTTTACCTGTAATATATTGATTACGTTCATTGAAATGCTTGACATGACTACACGCTCTGGCAAACCGAATTAATTGAGAAATATATACCCCATAAGATGTAGCCTGAGGTACATCCCCATCCAAATGGGGAAAATTTACAATACTAAAATTAAAATCATCCCTCTTGTCATAAATTTTGGTATGTATAATATTGTCATAAATAGAGAGATGTAAATCTAAAAATGAAGCATCAATATCCGAATTGTTAGTTTTAATTAACTGAAGCTTCCTAGGATAAATAGTACCCACCAATTGACCAAAAAACGGATTATCCATATTAAGAATATCATCTAGATAGCGTGATGTATTATTAAATGCCGTTATAATATCTGCCTGCGTATCTGGAGAGAGGCTCAACATAAAGTCTCTTTCATAACAATATAAAAACAAATCTGCGACAAGGGGTGCACAATTTGTTCCCATGGGAATACCAACAACTTGTCTAAAAACTGCATTCCCAAACCTGATGTAAATGTTGTTCAATAAAAAGGAAAGGGCTTTACAAACTTCGTCACAGGTCCACATTGTATAATGTTTAATAATATTGTTAGTAAAAAAAGCTTTATCAAAATTGCAAGCAATAAATGTAACATTCTCTCTGGCAAAAGTCTTTTGAATTAGGGCAGTTAATTTGTCATTTATTAAGTTATGTGGTAAAGTGGTATACAAAGTAGAAAAATCGTATGTATTGACTGTAGATACCTTGTAATTATTAATTTTCAACTTATCCAGGATTTCACCAGAATTTTTAATCGACCAAAATAAGTGTTTACCAGAGTTTTCGTATACTTTATCGCAGTATCTTTCCACGTGGGCTTTCACAGCAGTTAGACATGATGTTAATAGTTTTGAAATATTTGTAGTTGTACAAGAGCTTGAATTAGCGATGAAGCGAGCTTTATATGGCTGTTTATGCAATTTAGGAATCCAATACATGGTCGGTAGTTTAATTTGTTGATCGTCTATACGAACTTTTAAATTAGAAACTTCAGTGATGTGATCAGTAATCAACTTATTTTCAACAGAAGGACTCAATGTATAAGTGTTAGTGCTATTTATTTCGTTTTGTAAAACATTAATATAATGTAGGCGTCAAATGATGATAATATTGTTGGCCGCCTTGTCTGCTGGAACTAAGACATACTTAGAATGAAATTCTTGGATTTCCTTTTTCAAATGTCTTAAAGTAAACTTGGGTTTTGGTGGAAGTAGGTGTTCATTAGTTTGATAAAATTTTATTCGAGAATCAACAATGTTAAAAATATTTCGTTTCCAAGACGTTAATGCATTGGGATCAGCGTTCTCACGACGACACCATTTAACACAGAAGGTTTCGATGGATTCTGCAATCTGACCACGACAAGCATTAAAATCAATAGTTGAAGAAATTCTATATTTAGGTCCATTAAAGAATAAATTACGAATACGCTTGTCCTTAACAATATCAAAATTACCAGTGATGACATGGCCTGCATCTGAATAGCAAAATTTTGAGTTTTTACATTCGCAGTAAGAAGGAGTATTTGCTTGAACATCTAAATCGGAAACAATTTTATTGTAATTGAAAATAACATTTCTCACAGGTGTTTTATATTTATAACAGATAATAGGAACTTCGGAGTTTCTGAAATATTTAGGCACAGAATCAATGACACGTTTATCACGAAATATACTAGGTACATCGATGAAGTCAATACCTTTGTTCATGAAATAAATTTTAAGAAAATGTCTCTCATGGTCAGATTGGGTGTCAATATGTGGACGGAGAACATGTTGTGTGTAACTTTGAATAAGATATGATACAGTGTAAAACGGATCTGTTTGAATAACATACTGGTCCGCTTCTTCGTCTAGCTTTTTAAGACACTGTACAGATAAAGATAGCCCGCCCGCTTAGCTCAGTAGGTAGAGCGTCGGTCTACGGATCGCGGGGTCGTGAGTTCGATCCTCGGGCGGGGCGTATGTTCTCCGTGACTATTTGATAAACGACATTGTGTCTGAAATCATTAGTCCTCCACCTCTGATTCATGTGGGGAAGTTGGCAGTTACTTGCGGAGAACAGGTTTGTACTGGTACAGAATCCAGGAACACTGGTTAGGTTAACTGCCCGCCGTTACATGACTGAAATACTGTTGAAAAACGGCGTTAAACCCAAAACAAACAAACAAACAAACAGATAAAGATGTAAGACGAGAAAGCATTGAATGTCTACCAGAGTTTGAAAGAATTAAATCGAGGTCAGCAACAGCTATATTGACTTTAGATTTGCGTTTAACATTACCATTTCGTCTAATTCCATGAGACCTGGATTTACGTTTCCTAATATTTAAAATAGAAAAGATATCGATATCAGGGTTTTTAGAGATATTACCTTCCTGATAAATATTATCATTTAAGCCCAACGGAAACGGTGACTGTAAATTTTTAATCCATTTGAATTCTGCTACATGCCTGGCTTTAATTTTAAAACTAGATGTGGAATTAGTATCATATACGATTTGCTCTACTGGTTGCATTGTTACCTGATCAAATGTATGGCCAGATTTACGAAAGTGTTGGTATAAAAATGTAGTAAACTTGTTCCGACTACGTATTTTGTATGAATGTTCACGGAAACGAATTTTTAAAGAACGTCCTGTTTGGCCAACATATTGAATACCACAATTGGGTGCGTTTCAAGTCAGTACATATATCATGTGGGACGTATTTCAATCAACGTCAGAATTAAGTACCACATTAAAAGTTCTGCCGTTAACGTTTGAGGTAATTGTAGACCTGTGCGATAAATGATTGCAACAACCGCACCTCTTAGAATTGCATTTGTTAATAGAACGGTACTCTCTACATCTCTGTGGAAAATTTGTATGTTTAATTTTATATTTCTTCAGTATAGTAGAAGTTAAAGGTGATAGACAAATACGCAGATTATTACGAAAAACAGCTGGAGAATTTAAACTAGTACGTGGAATATAAACTGATTGAACAGAATGTAGCATAAGTGGAGAAAGGCTAATCGATGGTGTATGTCTTAAAAAAGTACTGTTATCTTTAGGCAGATGAACAGAAGATGTAGAATGTAACCGAAGAGGTGAAAGAATTAATTTCGGTACTCTATTATATATACTCATGAAATGTAATAATTGTAATACCATTCTGTGAAAAGTGGCGTTCGGGTAGATCAGTCATCAGTTTCAATTCGTTAAGAGAAAATGTTAAGCGCCAGTTAGAAAGGCGCTGGAGGTCCCAGAATACAAGAGGACGGGATAACTAGCATGGACCGGAATGTCAGTGAACACAGAACCTTCAACGCGGTATAAGATACTTCTCATCTTGACAGAGGCCGAGAGTTTAGAGCGAATAACAATCCCTGAAGGATGAAAATATAACAACATTGATTGTAAGTCACAAATTGAATGTATGAATAATATAGAGATTAAATGTTGTGTGTGACATTAATGCCTTTCCGAGTATTGGTTAGTGTACCAGAATTCGGATCTACATCTACAGTGTAGTGCCCAATAATCAATACTGATTATAACTGGGAGGCGCTTTGTCTGGGACAGACTGTTAAAAGACGAGCAAGCTCATTAGGTGCAAAGTTAAAACGAACTACAATTTCTAAGATTAAAAACATAGAAATAGATTAGAAGGTTACAGTTGCCATTCCCAGGAGAGGCCCCTGACCCCCTAAAATGAGGGAAGTACAGCCATCAGTAAATGCACCAGAGGCCACCGTTTCATACCTGTATTTCAAAATAATTCCATGGGAATCCCCTGACCCCCTAACATGGGCAAAGACACCCAACCAATACCTACCCGCTCTGAGCGCTCGCTATGCGCCTCGTCGGTGAGGTCTTCGTGCAGCCCCACACCCACCTCCCCCAGTCAAAAATTTCTGTATCCGGGCCTGACAAGTATATAAAATGGGTCGAGCCTCTATTTCGACAGATAGATTTATAAACATACATAATTGGCTACGAAATCAACGAAGTAGTCCTCCTCCAGATAGACTTTTTGAAGAGTCGAGGTACTATTTATAACACTGGAAAACCCCTGGAAAAACATTGTGCGATAAAGAAGTTTAGATTGAAGCACCCTCTGTCTTAAAAGGGAACCGGTATTTCTGGTTCCTTTTTTGTTATAATTTCTATTTAGCCGGATACCAACATCACTGGTACCCTTCTAAATTCTATTTCTTAGATTGTAACTTTTAAATGCGTACGAGACAAGTTTCCTATTATAACTTCTAAATGATGTTATATATGTTTGAAATTGAATATATAAACAAAAATACTTTCTGAATGAAAACAAAAATGCGAATGAGACCTGATGAAACGCTTGTAAAATGTGTTATGAAATTTACAATTAGTGATTAGCAAATCAGGACTTAGGGAAAGAAATACGGCGTAGAAAAATTAAAATTTCAGCATTAACAATTTAAACATAACAAAATATGTAAAATCCATTCTGCGTGCAAGAATTGTTGTGACAAAATGTTATGTTTTACTCTATTGATTATCTCTTCCATGCAAAGAAATTACAAAATGCAATTCCATGAAAAAGCGACGTATTGTCCCCGAATTAAATAATGACTTTGCCCTAAACGAGAAAAAATGGGCAGAACTAAGCAAACTAGAATTTTGAGAGGGGATCTACGGTTATTGAGCCTGCATATTAAAGAAGCTCCCTAAAGACAAAATTAAAATGTCAAGCACCAATTCCAAGGGGTGATTAAACAATACCCAAACCTTTTAAAGTATCGGGACCTCCTAAGCATAAATGTTTATGCTTTTCTGAAAAATTAAACAATGCACTTACACAGCATCAATGTCCAACTAAACGATCTGAGGAGATCGAAATATAATAGCTCTGATTGATGGAATAAGAGAGACTTTTTACGGCCGCCACACTGTTTTGAATTCACCTCTCAATTACATTGAACTAAAAACTCTAATACCTGCTGAAATCACAGTGATACAACAATTTGAAGATTGTTATAGCTCAACCACTGATTGAAATAAAATAGATCTCATTAATGGAAGTAACTTGTAAACAAAACATCAAATATAAATGGAAATTAGTAAAAAGAAAATCTCAATTGAAATTCAAAACTATTTTGTCTAGATCCGAATCTTGACAGTTCTGCATGTTATGCTGCTCAGTCATTTTGCAAACCCTTTCTGCAAACTTAACAAATACGGTATTTTTGTATACAGTTGTATGTCAAAATCAGCCCGAATATAGGAATACTGTCTGAAAAAAACTGACCTTTAGGCCAGTTTCGGAGGTCAGTTACGAACTATAAGTCAGTGTACCATATATCAATTGTATCATTATATTCAATTTCAAAGTAACAAAAGGCCACAAAGCGTGGTGGTAACGAGCAGTGTCTTTTACTGAAAAACAACTTTTTTGGTGTAGGTTCGAATCTGATATTTGTCATTTTGTTTTTATAATTATGTTTAATGGTAGTTATTTCAGAAATAATTTACGGAAATTATCAAAACTTTCTACGCACTCATTTGAGACTATACATTGGGTTTCTGTAAAAAAAAGTACAAAAGACCAAAGGAGAAAAAGGAACAGCGATACGATAATATTATTCTGGACGTCTTTGACATGTACGTAGTTACGAAAATTGAGGTTTGAAAAGAGATTTGAAATTTTAAAAATCTTATCCATGATATGAACCTACAGCTACATAAACGTAAATTATCACGTGCAAATCCGGATGTCTCTACCAGTTTTACGTCGTTTTCGAGAAAGATAAGTTACTACAATGTATTCAAATATTTTGAAATACATCTGCACACTTCTCTATGATAATATTTTACATTTGGTATACAGTTGCAAACAAGTCTTATCTGATGACACGCATTCAAATATAATGAAAGCACTTTATCTGTTTTCCGTTCACTAAGGCAGGGTATTGATTCCCTTATCGTAAACGTTGTCAATGTAAAACTATACTGTATATTGATTTAACAACCCTTTTCTGGTATATGATAGGAAAACATAATCAACTGAATGTTTCAGCGAATGTTTTCCGTCTGTTCACAGATATTTCTATATTGCAGTTTTTTATTGTCAGCTAGTCATCTTTCTCTATCACAGACTATCCCACAAGTAACCTGCACAAATCGGACTGATTCATAAACTGAACGAGTTTGCCGATGCATAACACTAAAAGAAATCGTTGATTTTACTGATCAAGACTTCTGTGTAGCTCTTAGATGGAACTCAAGTGTTGTTCGTATGATTGTCCCGAGTAATTCAAAATATTTAAAAGCAGTCAACATACACAGTTGCAGAATTCTTCGAGCGTATGATTGACTTCTTGTGCAAAGAGTAAACGGGCTACATAATAATATTTCTTCTATATAATAGAATTCTAATTTTACAGAAAAAAGTTTACAACTTTGTACACCTGTAGATCTGTTTTATTTTTGGCAAGAACTAGTCACATTTACGATAAGCACAAACGTGAAATTAAATGTTATTTACAGAAAATCCCCTTTTCAATTACTTGAATTAAAATACAGGAAAATAGAAAAAGTGCCTACCTTTCTCCACTTAGGCCATTAATGCTTCGAATAGCTCATAAATCGTCAAGTAATATGCTTTTTCAAACCTAAATTTCACCAAGTACTGCTCCAACTATCTCATCGGCGCCCAGACTGACTGGGTGATCTAGACTTTATGACGTAGATTAGCAACGAGACGAACACGTGACTCTCAGGAAAAAGGAAGTTTACAATAACAGCAGTTGCGGATCTGGTTTACGGAGAGTTTAAACTGTAAACCCCTTTGTTTTGTGAAAACCAGTTAATAATGTAAGCAATTGAAACGAATTATATAATATGCATTTCTGAATTATGGTTAACGTTTAGATTGAAATATAGAGTTATGTTTTCATAGAAAATGAGTGTAAAAACGACTACAAAGGGAAAACATTTCTAAACTTTAAACTACTTGTTTTTATGATTTTTTTAACGAAATGTCGCATTTACTTACACCATGTTGGACTCTGTTTAGCAAACTGGAACTATTTCATATTATTACCTATTGTTAATTTAATTTTATGGCTTCTCTAACTACCACAACAGAAGATATAGCTTGAATACGCGGCCGATTGGTTAAGGCCGCTGACCGCTAATCACTTACTATTGACATATGTGGGTTCAAGCCTCACCAGGGCATTTTAAAAATTCTTCATGTTAGGAAGCCATCCAGCTGATTTACGGAAGGTCGGTGATTCTACCCAGGCTCCTGTCCGTGATGATATAATGCACGGAGTTGCACTTGGGGTCTTCCTCCGCAATCAAAAGATGAAAAATCTCTATATCACCTACAACTGTGTCGGTGTGACGTTAAATTCACAAAAAGAAAACACCAAACACCTTTACGTTTCTGCTGATATAAACCAATCAAAAGGCGATTTGAAGCTTTTGCAAGTACAAGAAAATATTTTGACATAAGGCTACGCCACTGCAAAATCAATAATTAGTAAACAGAAAGTACTTCTTTGAGATTTTCTGAACAAAAAGGTTTTGATATTCAGTGTTGAAAGCTACATAAAACACGGTCTTTGATCTATTTTGCACGCCGTATTTGGTCACAATACAAAACAAGTGTATACATAACTGATGAAGGTATTCAAAAGCTGTACGTTTAACTTAGATACGTTCAAATGAAACATACTAAGGTTATTGTCTTGAAAATAAAGACTGAAATTACGATTTTTAAATTATTGTTATTCTTTTTGATGGCTTCAGTGGACTCTGTTTTAATCATGAGATCTTGACGCAATTGCAATTAGAATATAAGAAACTACCTGAAACAGGAGGGTTATAATGACCCTGGATCGCTCACCTGAGTAGTATGACCTAAAGGTATCAAATGTCAAACTGATGCTAAAATATTAAGAAAGTAGGTCAGTAGATCACATTCTTGGTCACTGAAAGCCAGTTTTAAGATCAGTGTGCAAAACTGTACATGTCACCCAAAGTTCAAGGCTGTGTCTTAAAAATAAGAAAGTAGGTCAGTAGCTCACATTCATGGTCACTGAAAGTCAGTTTTAAGATCGGTGTGCAAAACTGTACATGCCATCCAAATTTCAAGGCTGTATCTTAGAAAAGAAGAAAGTAGGTTCGTAGGTCAAGGTCACAGTCAAGTGACCCCTAATCACTTGGGATCATCAGGTAATTATAATTAAACAGTCCAGGAAATATGATCTGATAATGTTTGAAGTAGTTTTTCCTATATAACTCATATAACAAGTGACCTCCGGGGCGGGGCCTCTTTTCACACCAGGGGTATAATTCGAACAATCTTGTTAGAAAGCAATAAGGCAATGATGTATATCAAATATCAAAGGCATAGGCCTTGAACTTTCAGACAAGAAGATGTTTAATTTTTTTTCCTATAGAAGTATATATAAAACTTGAGACACCCTGGGTGTGGCCTCTTGTCAACTAAGGGGCATAATTTGAATAATCTTAGTAGAGGACCACTAGGCAATGCAATATACCGAATATCAAACGCCTAGGCTTTCCAGTTTCAGACACAAAGAATTTTAAAATTTTGCTTATATAAGTATATGTAAAACTATGGACGCCCAGGGCAGGGCCTCTTTTCATCCCAGGGTAATAATTTGAACAATCTTGGTAGAGGACCATAAGGCAATGCTAAATACAAAATATCAAAGGCCTATGTCTTGTGGTTTCAGACAAGAAGATTTTTAAAGATTTTTCCTATACAAGTCTATATAAACCATGTGACCCGGGCCTGGGCGGGGCAATATTTGACCCTAGGGGGATAATTTGAACATACTTGGTAAAGAACAATTACATGATGCTACATACCAAATATCAAAGCCCTAGGCCTTGCGGTTATGTACTAGACGATTTTTAGGTTTTTTCCCTATAAAAGTCTATATTAACCATGTGACCCCTGAAGCGAGGTCATATTTGACCCTAGGATGATAATTTGAATAAACTTGGTTGAGGACTATTTGATGCTACATACCAAATATCAAAGCCCTAGGTTTCGTGGTTTTGGACAAAAAGATTTTCAAAGTTTTTTCCCGATATACGTCTATATAAACCATATGACCCCCGGTGCCATATTTAAACATGCGTGTGTGTGTGTGTGGGGGGGGGGGGGGGGGGGGGGGGGGAGAGAGGTAATTTAAAAAATCTAGTAGAGGACCACCATATGACGTTATATACAAAATATCAAAGCCCTAAGCCTTTAGGCTTTTCAAAGTTTTTCCTATATAAGTCAATGTAAACAATATGACCCCCCTGGCGGGGCCATATTTTATACTAGTGGGATAATTTGAACTAACTAGGTAGAGGACCATTAGATGATACCACATATCAAATATCAAAGCCCTAGTTACTTTGATTTCGGACAACAAGATTTTACTTTTTTTTCTCTTTCGGTTCCCATAGCAACCAGAGTTATGCATTGATTTCAATTCGTTGGGCAATTTTGTTAGGGGCCACCAAAGGATCATTTCTGTGAAGTTTAGTGTAAATCCGCCCAGTGGTCTTGAAGAAGAATATTTTTGAAATTTACAATATAGCGAAATAGGAAAAATAAGCTCCGTCCCTGGCGGCCATGGTTTTTACCGAAACAGAATGGCTCAGGCAATTTTGATAGAGGGTCACCCAGAGATCATTTCTACAAAATAGTTTTGAAATCCGGCGAACAGTTTCTGACAAGAAGATTTTTAAAGATGTTCCTTTCGGTTGCCATGGCAACCAAAGTTCTGCATGGATTTCAATTCTTTGGGCAATTTTGAAAGGGGGCCGCCCAATGATCATTCCTATGAAGTTTGGTATAAATCTGCCCAGTGGTTTTGAAGAAGAAGATTTTTTAGACGGACGACGCACGACGGGCGACGGGCATCGAGCGGTCAAAAAAGCTCACCTTGAGCTAAAATGATACCTTGTGGTAAAGCTTATTTGATGTAATGAAATTATTTATAGGGTATAGCCAAAAAAGAGGCCTATTTCAAGGGGTAGGTGGTCACAAAAGTATAACAAAGGATGTTATATACCAAAATGTTGGTAGATGTCTGAAGTTTATGATCCTGGAAAAAACATTTTTTTCAAGTCAGTGCGGGCTGAGAAATCCAAGATGGCGTCCAAGATGGCCGCCGAATTTGTCAGATATGACCAATATTTATTAAAATGGGTCTTTCCTTTCCAAAATGTATAAAACATTAACATTTTTCAAATATCATACAAAGATTTAGTCAGTTTAAAATTTCTGTCAAAAATAAGTTATTGGATGGTTCAAGGTCAAGGTCAAATTCAAGGTCAAACCCGTAATTTAGCTGAAAAAATGTATTTTGAGTATATATCGTTTTCATTTTGTTCTTTGTATTTTGATTAATCTGTTATCTATCATCATACTAGGCAACGAGAATGCATGTTAAGTATTTTCAACATAGCAGAACTCTCTCCTGTTTGTTACTATGGAGAAATTCAATATGGCATCCAAGTTGGCTGACATTTTCGCAAAAATGTGCTCGTAACAATAAAATATTACATCTTGTTTCATTCATTTTATCTAATATGAAATGTTTGTGCTAAAACAAGTACAAAATAAAACCATCTCAAAATCTTCAAGAATGTTTGTTAGAGTGTTCAAGGCCAAGGTCAAGGTCAAAGTCAAGTCAAAGTCAATGTCAAATTCAAGGTCAACACTATCATTGGACCTTTTTTCATTTTGAGTACATATAATCAATATTTCTATTAAAGTTTGGCCAAAGTTATACCTCAAAGCAGCATAAAGTAAACTGTATTAGTTAAATAACAGACATTTCTTAAGTATATACATGTACATGGAGAATTACAAAACGGCATCCTAGATTACCGATATTTTCAACACAAAAAAGAAAGGAAAACCGCAAAATGTTATTTGTTGTATTTGCTGTTTATTATCACCACGGATGTCAGAAAAAAGGATAAATTATGTTTTGAAATCTTCACAGACATTTTGAAAAACTTCAAGGTTACAACTCAAATTCAATGCCAAGTCGCGTTGCTAAAATGTCATTTTGATGGCCCATGTGCCAAAGACCCCGGGAGGCATACAGTATTTAAGTATATTCAACTTCACTTACAGTGTTCATCCAATTCAAATAAAACTGTATGTCAACATGAAGTTGGCATGTCCATATTGACAGAACTTTCGTGTTTTATTTGTTTTGAGATATGACCCATTTTTCTGGATTGAGATTGTTTAGGGTTTGCTCCTATTTTTCAATTTATACTCTATTTAATTAAGCATTCTAACAAACGTTTTCAGTTAACATGTGTCATACAAGGTTGGCATCATTCTTGTTAGTATGTAAGATACACATGTTTTTCAGTATCTTCATAGTAACTTATAAATTGTGTTCTATCATAGCAAAGAAATAACATAACTGTGGTATGTAATTAATAAAAAAAACATACAGATAATTATTTTCATTTGTTAAATAAGTAGAGTTTTTTTAGAATCTTGAGAAGATTGCAGGTAAAATGTCAAAATGAAACTCTTAATTGTTCATTTTTTTAACGTTTTTGCTAAAATTTCTGTTAATGTTCAGGACTATTTTACAGATTATTTATGGGTTATTTTATGCCATTCAGCAAGAACAACTAAATTTATTGTGTTTCCTTTTCACTTGATGCCTTTTATAGTAGACATATAATATAAATATTCCTTTTTCTAATAATGTTATGTTAATCAGTAAGTTACAGACCTCAGTGTAAATCCAAAGGTTTGGCAAAAGCCAATTTGTCTAGGGGCTGGTGAAGCTATAATGTGTGCTTGATCTACTACTAGATTTTTAAAAAAGTATTTATGGGTTTTTGTCTATTATGAAATAAATGAAATGTCAGAACATTTTTAAAACATGGTGAACATTTTTCGGATTTGGTATTTTGGTGAAAGTAATGGATACTCCAAAATGATAAAGTTGTGTGTAAGTTAGTTGGAAAATAAAGTGCATTGCAAAATTGTATGATAGTCATGATAACTCAAATGTCAAGCAGTAAAAACAGTAAGCATATGTACATCTATTTATAGGCCTTTGACCAGTAAATAAATGAAAGTTTGAACTTAAGAAGAAAGTTTTGTTTTGCCAATAAAATATGCAGTTTGCTAGAATTTATTTTATTTGGGCCTGCAAGCCATTTGATACATTTGACACTAACCTGAAAATTATTTAGATTGTCTGCCTTTGCTTCTCAAGATCTTATCTGTGTCTTATTAGTAATAGTGTATATTCAAAGGGGTTAGATACTGACATAATACTTTTTCCTAAAGACCAACTTGGTTTCGTTGTCCCAGAAACCCAATTTTGCTCCATTTCTCTCTAATAACAAATTTGATTGTAAAGGAGTATTCCATTATTATACTATGCAGCCTATCTCTCCGACTGCATTGCTCTAGAAATAACTCATCAGGTTATTTAAATATCTATACACATTTTAGTCTGTCAACTAACTTCCAAAACTTTAAGCGCTGCCTTGGCTGTCTGTTACTACAAAAATAATAAATAAAGTGAGATTATGTGCGTACCCCACTAGTTTTCACTATATGGTAATATCATTATATGGTAATATGGTACTTGTTGAACATGCAAGACTAGATGGGCTTTCCTATTGCCTTGTGTTGAGTCTTAGGGAGCACATCATCAGGGGGAGGGAGTATGCATACTACAAAACATCACCAAGAAACACAAGATAAAAGAAACTGAAAGAGTAAACAATTGTTTTTCTGAGAGTCTAATCCTTAATAAAACCTAAGGTGAACAACTTCACAACATTCCTGTAAAGTTTCAAGATTCAAGGTCAAATAATTTTGAGATGTGTATGACAAAAGTTTATATGCCTTTTATGCATATTTTTGACAAAACAATGTTAAGGGCCATAACTCTAGTCTGGTAGAGTGAAATATCAAACAAAACGCCATATGCTATATAATAATTCTTTAAGACTCTATGTCAAACACAGTTTAGATATATATGCCACACAAAACTTTTAGACCGTTTATGCATATTTTGACTGAGTCAATTGTAATTCGTCGGGTCTGCAAGAGTAAAATACCAAACATTACCTCAGGTGCACAAATACACTACACTAATATATACTATATAATATTTCTTTAAGATTTCAATATGTTAGATCAAATATGTTTCGAGATACATGTGAAACTAACTTTTAGGACAGACGCAAAGACAATAGTAAATCTATTACAAAGAAACAAGTAGGGAATGGCAAAACAAAGAAGATTCAGGTCTTATTTCGTTAAATATATCTAGTGGGGTGTGTGATACTATACTGCTTCTAAAAATCACCATTTGCAGTGCTTCATAAAGGGAGTCATTAATATCATGATAACACACTTTTCAAGACCAAGCTTTTATGCTCCCGCACTCCCAATAATTTGGGTGCCAGTAGATTTACATTTGTCTGCATGTCTGTCCGTCCAAACTTGAAGTATCCGTTTACCCTCTATATCCCCCCCCCCCCCCCCCCCCCCCCCCCCCCAACAACCACTCCCGCATCAATCCAAAGTAATATGAAAGTTTAGCCTTGCAATGCCAACAATTTAAACACGACCAGGCTTGTTTTTCTGTTAAATAGATGGGACTATAAACTGTTTGTTATTATGGAAGAAATCACTGTTTGTACGCCACAATTATTACACCATAGCGTCAAACGTCATAGCGGCGTTGTGGGAAAACCACAAACAACAGACTCATATTTGATATATGTCGTCAAGAATGTACATAATTATCCTTGATTTCGTGTTGAAATCAAAATGATAAGTTTCAAACCGTGATTTTCTATTGAATAACATCATTAATTTTTGTTTAAATGCGTATTATTATATCACTTGGGCTGCGCCCTCATGATATATTTTCTTTGTGTCTGAACCCAAGTTTTGATTTTATTCAATGACAAATTGCTGTTTGGGATATATTATTTCTTAAGTAACATGACCATACAGTGACAGGTAGTTGGGGCACCAATGTCTTCTATGGACATGCATCTAGATCAGTTTTACAGTGTACAAGAACAATGGTATTTGGAAAGGGCCAGTTCTGTTTTTCCATATTTTATGTAAGTGTTAAATGTATATCAAGTAAACAAATCAATATCATGTTGATATGGGGAAAATCGCAATAATCAATGAACTTTGCAAGATTGTTACACATTAAAATACATTCTAATACAAAAAGACCTCGTGTTTTTTCACGAGAAAATTCAAATTTTAACTTAAAGTAGTTCTGCACGTTTGGATCGAAATTTTTTCTACAATGTAGAATTTGATTAAACTCTGATTTTTAAAAACTTCAGAATATGCCTAGAAAATTCAGCAAATAAAAAAAATAGGGTCGTGCGCTTGATTTTTTGCTAGACTGATTTGAAAAATTTGGACCTCATGCAATATTTTATAATGGGAATCTATTGGAAAACTTTCATAACATTTTCTCGAATAGAAATTTTTCTACAATGTAGATTCTGATGAAACTTCTCACAGTTGTAAATAAACGTATGGCCTATAATTTGGTGAAATAAAACCTATAGGTCCGTGTGCTTATTTTTGACATATTTGCCCAGGATTAAAGTGAACCGGATATTTTACGCTAAATTAAGACATTTTTTTGAAATTTTCAACGTGTCATATGTTTTAATATCACATTTTGACTTTAGAAATATAGCAACTGTGCCACTGTCATAAATTTACTAACAGGTTTCGATTAATTCAGAAAATGATTTTCATTTCCGTACGCCGAATCCAGGTTTTATTCTATGTTTTCCGGATAAAAGACGTTACGTCATCACTTCCGGTTTATCAAACGTGCCGAACTACCTTAATACCTGACAATTTGGAAGTAAGCTTAAACAATTCAGCTTCAGAGATGTTATACGCTTTTTTGGATCTCTTAATGGACGCGACCACCAGAATATAAAAATAACGTCAGTTAAGTTTGGAAGCCAGAACTATTTAAAAGTTTGACCTTGAATTTGACTTTGACCTATAACTTTCTTACAATTATTATTGGCAAGATTTTAACAATAATTCTACCCATTTGTAGTTTTAACTTAAATATTTGAAAGTTAATGAATGTAAAAAAACACCATATTTTACTATACTTTAATATCTCCGTAGAAGTTTACGAAAATGTCGGCCATTTTGGACGCCATCTTAGATTTTCCTGTAGAATGTACTAGTAAATTTTTGTTATTAACACAGTATATCACTCTTTTTGATGTTGCTTTCAACAACAACAATGGTAAACAGTTACATGTATTCGCTTGCTATGAGCATATTATAGGTATTAATAATTGGATTCAAGAAAATGTGTGGAAAGATCCTTTGGAAGAATAGAACTTACAATGAAAAAGACACATTCGAGATTTGACCTTGAATTTGACCTTGACCTTTTACTTTCTTATAATCAGTCTTGTCGACAGTTTAAAATATGTTCACCCTTTTGTAGTTTCAACTAAAATGCTTTGACCGTGGAGATATTGAGAGCCATATGAACTAAATAGTAATTATTTTGCTTTTAAAGTTAATGTCGGCCATCTTGGACACCGTCTTGGATTTTCCTTTTGTAATCATTTTGTTTAATTTCTGCTATTAATGTATTATAGCATACTTGTTAGTGTTTCTTCAAATGACAATAAATAACACATTTTTTCAAATGAATCAAAATACAGACAATAATGTGTACCTAAAAGACGTAAAAAATAATAATTTTCAGGTTTGACCTTGAACTTGGCCTTGACCTTGATATTTTTTTTAGATTTTTTTCTTCAATTTTTATTCATTTTTAACCTTTTTATTGATATAATATGAAATATAAGCTGTTTATTATATTTAAAAGAAAAACAATATTCTAAGATTAATTTGATCATATCTGACAAAAATGGCAGCCATCTTGGACGCCATCTTAGATTTCGCAGCCCGCACTAGCTTGAAAAATTTATTTTTGCCAGAATCATAAACTTCAGACATTTACCAACATTTTGGTATATAACATCCTTTGTTATACTTTTGTGACCACCCCATGTCCATTTTTGCCCTGAAAGTCACCCTACTATTATGCTGTACTAAAAATGTGAACTTTTATTATAGAAATAAAGGAAAATAATGTTATTATAATTCAAGCGCATTTTGAACATTTCAAGAATTAAACCACTAATATTAAAAAGCAAACCAAAAAGGGGTTAGCTGTAATATAAAAATGCTACGCGTCATTAACTATAAGAAGTTATATTAACTCCTTTTGCCACTAACTTTGTCATTTTTTGGGACCAAAAATTCTTACGCCGTCATTTTTAGTTAGGATGCGATTACAGCACACTGATTTCGATAGAAGGCTACAAATACAAAAACAAATAGCACTAGACTGAAAGGAATGTTACTGAAAACAAAGAAAAAATGCACGAAAAAGGAAGAAAGATAAGGGCTATTTATATTTGTACTATTTGTGACTATTCCTGCGTAGGCTTACATTGATTTGGAAGTGATCGATCAGCCTGTAATGAAAATTGGATCAATTTCACTCGAATGTTGCATCGATTCGCAGGATACGTATATTTCATAATGATTTGCTTGTTTTCGTTATGAAATTTGGATAGAATCTGGAGAAATAAACGTTTGAAACAGTTGACAAAATATGCCAAATATATCCCTGTGTAAGCAATATCCTACATTTTTTACATTATTCATACAATTGTGTTTAGGTTTGTATTTATTTTACCTGTCTAGATATTTGTTATTTCCAAGCACAAACAGGCAGATTTCAATAACACAGTGTCATTTACAACGTTAAAAGAGAACCAGAATCACTTGTAAGTTCTAAAAGCAGAATATGTCCACATGGACGAAAATTGGGTCAATATTATAACATATTTTGATACCATTTGCAATCAAATAGCGACTACCATATTGACTTCGTATTAGCAATTGTGAATAGTAATTCAGAAATATAATACAATAGTTGATGAAAGAGATTTCAATTTTTAAATTGTCAACTTCCCTCAACATGATGAGGATTCCCTTCGAGCGACATCAAACGGTGTCTATATTTCGCAACTTATTCGCTTTGCAAGAGCTGGCAATAGTTAGAGGATTTTAATGATAGAAATATACATATTTCCAAAAAGTTATAAATACAGGGTTAACGATATCATAAATTACGGAAGGTTTTCACTAAATTTTACTACATATTGCCCTAACGATTAAAAACATATAACACAAACCTCCTAAAAATGGTCTTACAGACTCGGTATACTATAGGGATGCCGTTTATAAAATTAAAAATAGAGAGTTTGAGATTTCAACCTTCGCCTTCCCCTTCAACGTCTCTTGCGAAGTTAACGTATGAAGTTGAAGTTCGATTAAAATTCCTTGAGATTTCAAACACTAGAATGAACCTTACTTCTTTTAATCCGCCCATTCAATTTATCCGTAATTATGATCGTTTTTTTCGTGCATTTTGATACCAATTGTCCGAAAGGGCAGGAATTTTACAAGAGGTTTTAAAAATGAAAAGAATGAAAATTAAATGAAAAAAAACCCATTTTAATTAATATAATCATCGCATAGATATTAGAGCGATTACCTAAAAAAACACACAAAAAAAAACACACGATAAAACAATGTGAACAATGTAAAAACTCGTTAGTGTTGCTCCAAACATTTTATATAAAATTATGTCAGTATAGTCAGTATACAATGCACGATTGTAAATCATACACGAGAGGAAATAAAAGTGATTATTACATACCTAAAGTTATTTTCCATTGGGTTTCAATGGACCGCGATCGTGCAATATTTTTCCATATCATGACGTTGAACGCTTTCATATCGGACTAGTCCCAATCCGTGACTCTAGTTACCTCCCCTGACGGTCCGTCCATTGCGAATCACGTTTCTTTAGATTTTTTTTTGCTATTGTGTATTTGTTTAATTTGTAATTTATGCAACATTTTGTTTACTTTTACACTTTGATTAATCTGACCTATTAGATACTGGCACGTAGTAATTTATCAGACTGAAATGAAATGAAAGTTATAATTACGTCATGAGTTGGATTAATATAGGACGTGGAATGTTTTCTTAACGTTGTAATGGAAAGAATCGCGTGGCGTCCATGGCGTCCACGCGCACGTTGCGACAACAAGTTGACGTCATTTTCGCGGAAAATGTTAATGCGCGTCAGTTTGATTTGTTTGTTGCATTTTCGGAGATTTTTTTCCGTATTTTTTCCTGTCTTTTGTGACAGAACGATAATTTAGATATAAATTAATCATTTGATAGTTGTTATGTAATAAAAAGGTTATCAACTTTGTATGTGGATATATGCACTCGTTCTTTCGCGGACAATATTGCGCTCCTAAAGTCGCGCAATATTACCGCTGCAGAACTCGTGCATATATCCACATACAAAGTTAATAGCCTATTATGATCATATCAAAGTGATAATGACACTCTGTATGACTCTGTATAAGGCCAAACTCTCAGACAGCACAATATGGTTTTAATATACTATTTTATAAGTAAAGCATCTGCGGATCCAGGACTTTTTGTTAGAGAGACACCAACATTAAAGAGGGGGTCACCCATTTCAAGGGGTGGGAGGCGGGGGGGGGGGGGGGAGGGGGAGGGGGGTAGGGGTAGGGTAGGGTCACAACGAGTTTCAAGACTGACTTTCTTTGTAAAATGTAAGAATCAAAGGGGGAATTAACCCACAATGTCTCTCTGCCAGGCTCTGGTTCCGTGCATTTAAAAAATGGAGTTATCCCATCCCAGATAGCAGACATGCGTTGGCCCAACGAAGATTTCCAACGTTGGCCCAACGCCATTTTGCTAATTGGCGCAACGTTGGCCCAACGGTTGGTACACCGTTGGCCCAACGACTGGTATTCTGCACTTATCGTTGGCCCTCCATTGGGCCAACTACTGGTATCCTACACTTATCGTTGGCCCTCCATTGGGCCAACAACATTTTTTCGTCTATTATGGTTGGTCCTACGTTGGGCCAACTCGATCTCTTTGTTGGCCGAAAGAAGGATGCCAATGATATCCCAACGATAACGAATTTGAAAAAATAGACTAAAACTAAAATTATTTAGTACACATTTTATTTTCAAATAATTGTGATTTTGTTTAACATTTAACAAGATGAAATCTAACATTTATTTAAAGTTTGTTTGCAAGTTTCCTGAAGAAATATAACCGAATATTTCATCACTACAACATGTCAAATATTTATTCCAGCCATTTATAAATCTATTTTTCTTTTTTCAGTCACTGATCAAATCCTATTAAAATGAATTACTGTCTGTATTTTAACTCATTACATATCCAAGTTCTGTCCGATTGTTTTCTTTTCTCACTGAAGTTGCAGCTTTCTATCTTTTCTTTTTTCCTGTGCCCCACAGTGCTAGGCGCTCAATTATTACTCTCTTGAACAGCATCCTGTAAAAACGAAAATCATAATGTTGATTAAACCATCTATGTCATATTAATAACAATAACTATACAGATGCACATAAACCTCTGGACATAAACTGTATGAAATTTATTTTTGTCTGTATTTAACCGAGAAAAATATGTTAAAATTAACGAGAATATGAGTTATTTTATTTACAGAATTAAATACTCAATACTAGTGCCATCCGCCAGTTTTAGATAAAAGTATTCTACATATGTTCAAGTCACATAGATACTACATGCATACAGGCTATAAAAAGAAATTCTCTATAAGATTCAACAACTTTATCAAAAATATTCAAAAACTTCTACTTACAGTTTATAGCTAGTAGACCAGGTTTTTGTTAACATGTATAGTTTCCTTTACTTCACATGTCTATGCAGCTAGAAATCTGGCCTAGAGAGTAAAATTAACCACATTTTCTGGGATTTCTTACAGAACTCGGGTTAACGAGAGTTCATGTTCTGGAATATTCAACAGATTTATTGTAAACATTTTATGGTTGTGCAAAATTAGATATTTGTTATAGCAGTTTTTTACTTCAATCTTTTTTTCACAAATTAGATTCTTCAGGTAGAAGATTTGAAATAGTTCAAAATATCATTACGGCTGCAGATAAGTATTAAGTTTAATTAGTCCAAACTATCAGATTACGAATTGGTGCAAATTTTTTTTTATTATCAATTAAATACTGCCTGTTACACCTACACAATGTGTTTACCAGTAGGTGCTTGTGATAAAACAGTGACCTGTAAAATGTATAAATATTATATTATTACTTCTAATGGGCCAACGTTGGGCCAACGATGTTTTCTCTGTGTAAGTCTTTCCCTGAAAATCAGTATTGGGCCAATGCAGAGATATCTTTGACTGAAATTTGAAGTTGGTTCAACGTTGGCCCAACCGCTGTATTTACAATACTTAATAATCATTGTTGGGCCAACAATGGCCCAACAACGATTATCCTTTGACGGTTTTCCGTCGTTGGCCCGATGACTTCATGTTTACAGGGATACGGCTAACAGGAAAAGTCTCTCATCATGATATCATAAATATGAAATTGTCTGATACTTCAAAAGACTTTTCCGTCTTACTAGTACCATTTTATGTTTATAATTAAAACGCAATTGTCGTATTAAGTGTCCGACAGAAACAGATTGATTGTATTTGGATGTGAAAATAAAATGTTCCACCAAATGATAATCGCGCGTAATTATTTATTTTTAAAGTAAAATAACTGCCATGCCATGTGCCTCCATCCAGATTTCAGTCTTTGATGCCGAGTATGTGGACAGAGTAGATCTAAAAAGAATGAAGTTTCGACTTTCGTGATATCACATCTTCGGACGTTCAAAACTTCACTTCATACGACAAAAAGGCCCATCTGGTATAATCGATACCGCCTGGGGACATAAATATGCCGTAGAAGTTAAAGTTTGAACAAAATCTCAAAGTTTCTCAAAATCAGTTGATAACTTTAAACTTCCAGGTTCAATTCAATGTATTTAGTTAAAATCATTAGCCATACAAAACTTCATTATTCTTATACCTATTGATAGTGTTTCGCATCAAATTTAGTCTAATTATATATATGGATAATCAAATAACTTAATAAGCAGAAATCCTGAAACTAAGCTTTTTATTTCGCATAGTAATAAAGCGAAGTCTTAGGCTTACGTGATATTTCATGGCAAACTTTAGTAGCAACGTGTGATTTAAATAAAATACACGCATGTCGGTGACGTTTTACCCAAAATATATATGAGAGACGTTGAAGGGGAAGGCGAAGTTTGAAATCTCAAACTCTCTAATATTTAACATAACCCTTACTGTAATAAAATATTTGTTAAATATGTACAAAAATTATCAAAAGAAGATAAAGTGCGAAAATCTTTAATCACAGTGCATGTTTGGTGATCCCTCTACAATTAGTTGCTATGCTTTCCTACTTGATGGTGCGACGACTAATAAAGTGTAAAACTCCTTACTGCTTTTCTCCTTAAGCCTACACAAACGGGCGGAGGGAATGGAATTTTGTCTTGCAGCTTGATTAGAAGTGGTGCTCTGACTTCGGACAAGTTGTTGAGTACCTTTATGTTATTGTACCTTAGATTGACCCGATACATACTTAAATTATATAATTAATAACATAATTAAAATGTTATTGTTCTTTGATTTTTGAAGGAACACATCTTCAACATATTTTGTGACAGCTTCTTTTTGTTGCTGGCCTACATTGCGATGAAGGGCTCTATAGCTGTGTTTGGAGTGCTCTGGGAAATCTACCATTACCTTTTATCTTTTGATGCAAATCAGAATTCTATAAATATGTGTATGTATCAATTTTGTGTTTATGTAGCATTCACTGTTTGCCTTGTTCTCGGTGCTTCCGAGGGATCTACTTTCCAGAATTTATTTATATCTTCAGGTCCTTTTAGATCATGGAGTCCATTCAATATCGTTGTAACAGAATTACGCTTAAGCCGAGGCTGAAATTGTCAAACCGATTATGCTATTATTTTCTTTGGTTTCATTTAAAGCTTCCAAAGGATCTTCTTACAGATATTTTTATTTATGTTTTAGCTTGGTATCATTCGAACTGACAAAGTTATTTTTAGGTATGAAATAGTAATATGTATGATATAAAAGTTCACTTGTGCAATTCTTTAACCGTTTATTCACTTCTGTTGTCAAAAGAGCCTTTATGAAATGCATCAAATAGGGAAATGAACATTATTAAAATTGATATAATTATTGTTTTATATAGAGAATTTGGAAAAAAAATTGGAAAAAATCTCACATATCTTTTTATGAAAGACCATTTCTATGTCAATGTACTTAGAAATAACATGTTTATTAAGAAAAATAATAATGTTTCAAAGTATGCCCTAATATTACTGACAATGATGGGGATATCAAAAATGTGTTCTATCCAGTTGCTTTCGCATGTTGTAAGATAAATATAACAAAAAGTTATCGCAGGTTACCGTTTAAACCTGTTTTCTACAGTTATTGCAGCAAAAATAGCGTGCGAATATGGTGCAATTGTGTAATGCCCAACAAAAGAAACATCTTGAAACATGTTTTCGTGTTTTCTAATGTTTGGAAACGTAATTCGTGACAAAATACTACTTTTCATAGAATGAAATGAGTTCTGTGACAAAATCGTGTCTTTGCCATTCTATCAATGTATATTTTCTGTCATAGGCTCACTCATGTATTGTAGGGTAGGGTATTATAGGGTACATCGCAAGAGCATGTATATACTACTTTCTAACTTCGGATGCGGGTGGAATTCCTTGGAACGGACCACATAAATGTCTAATATAATATTGTTTTCCCCTAAAATGATACAGAGTGAAATAAATACGCAGTAATAATCACCTTTATACAGAGAATGTAACAGATGCTATACGCAGGACCTTACTTCATTGCCTTAGTATAAGGGGATCGTTTATACAACAATAATTTTTTTCCATTCTTGGCTTTGATTTTGTCGAGAACATGTCGTGTTGTTTTCTTTTGCATAATAACCATATATATGATTCTTGTAGGTCAAAGGTCATAGTTACAATGACCCTGAGAGCAAAAACTGGATACCAATCAATAGCAGTAAAACACTTAGGCATGTCGAAGTCAAATTTCGTAGGAAAATCTCTTGTGGTCACAAAATGTCCTGTATTGTTCAAAGGGTCAGGATGTAAAATGCCATAGTCTTATTGACTGAGGCTAAAAATGGTTTCCAATCAATAACTCGGGAACGCTTTGGTGTAGGGCTATCAGACTTTATTGGAACAGTAAATGAACCCTATTCGTTGGAGGTCGAAAGGTCAGGAATCAAAGTATCTTTGAGACAAAAAGGGTTATGCTGTACTAAAAGACGTGAACATTTTTAGTAGTATATTGCCATTTGTCAGTACGAGTTTGGAGATCAAGAAAATTAAGATAAAGGTCACAATGACCTAAAGGCTTTAGTTTATAATCGTTAACTAGGGAATGCTTGGGCCTATGTCCATCAAATGTCATAGCATGATTGATAATTTCTTGTATATGATCCCTGTAAAGATCACAGAATGCTGGAGACTGAAAATTACAAACATCTCTTGTTGTCTGTAACATAACGTCGATGGACATACACAGACACCATGGGCATGGTATTTCTAAAGGTCAGCTGATTCAGTTCGGATACACTATTTATCGTGTAGACTAGATACATACATTGTACACGTTGTCAGAACTCTTTTTAAGAGCAACTGTCAGTGGACCGGTTTTCTTTTAGAGATTTCATACTGAATATTAAAATTAATTCATTTTCAGTATATTGGTAAATGAACAATTCCGTGCCCGTTCAAAATGCTCATATTTGATTTGAGCACATTGAAGGGCTCCTATTGGTAACAATGTTCATTGAAAGTACTGTGGTCAATAATAATTTGCAAAAGTTTTAGAACCAAAATGACATGTTTCAGCCGTTTTTAATAAATTTGCAGATATGAGTCATGAACTTGTCCTTTCAATAAAGAAAATGATACATACTGGGTGGGTACCAAGTAATTAATGTTCAATAAGTTTATACTTGTGGCTGAGGCAACCCCCCACCCCTCCCCCACACATACACACTCAAAGAAGAAGAAAAAAATCAACAAAGACAGAAAATAAAAACTAAATACCAGGTTAACACACACACTTTATTTCATATAAGTCATTTACATCAGTAGTTCTGGTTAATAACTATCCATTTCAATTATTTTAATGATTTTTGGTAGTATCCAATTTAAAACAATCTGGACCATTGTGTAAATATGAAAATTACATCTACAAAATATATATGACAGTTTTTAATGGACCATTATAAGAATAGAAAGATTGCAAATAGCTGTAACAAGTAGCATATAATTGATTTATAAGTTAATCTTTAGTAATAAGAAACAATTGATTTACACAAAGCTAGTAAAAAACAACGTTCATCCAATTCTCTAGCAAAAACAATATTCATACAAGTGGCTTGCGAAACAAAAACAGGGAAATACAACAAAGTTCATTAAAACGCTAGAAAAAATGTCCATACAAATCTCTAGAGAAAAAAGAATTTCATACATATCGCTAGCAAAACAAGATTCATGTCAGTCGCTAGAGTTCATATAAATTGAAACTGAAACTGAAACTGATTAATTTGACTAAACGCATATTTCTATAAAATGACATATTCAATGGCGTTGTACATTTTCTTTAACAAACTTTAAAAATCATTAAAGATGAAATGTAACACTTGGTGTTATCGCATATAAAACAATTATCAAAAACTTTAAATCAATACCACAAATTCCAAAATACAGTGTCTTAATTGTTAATGCATTAAGTGATTTACTTTTGCGTAATGCTAACGGCAGTTCAAAAACCAAAGTTAATGCAGTTCGTTAGCAAAACAAGTGACGGAGTATTGCAGTGGCAATACAAAAGTCTCATACTTTGTTAGAGTTCGTCCATCAGAAACAATTTTTACTTGACCTTCAATAGTGACATTGACCTATGATGTACATAGGTTATTGCTCTCTACTCGTATTCCAAATTTTATGAACCTAGCTTGAATATTTGGGGTACTAAAAAGTTCACATAAATCGCTAGCAAAAATACTGTTCACACAAACAGCAAAAAACGGTGGAACAGTCAACAACAAGAAAAATCTTCCCATGTCTTTGAGTATGGCATGTCAAACGTTGCTAAATTATATATGTATGTTATTATTATTGTATGTTTGTTCTTGTTATTCAATGTCGTGTCATTCATATTCTAAAATTTGCTTTTGTTATTGAATATGTCGTTATTCTTATTGTATGTTCGATATTCTTATGGTAAAAGTCATTATTGTTATTCTATATTTCGTTATTGTTATTGTTTGTTTGTTATTGTTATTCAATGTCTTCTCATAAGAATAAGAATAACGACATATACAATAACAATGGTAAGACTTAGGATATGAATGACACGACATTGAATAACAATATCAAGGATACAATAACAATAACGAAATATAGAATAACTATAATGACTTTTAGAATATGAATGACAAGACATTGAATAACAATAACAAACAAACAAAAATAATAACATACATATATAATTTAGCAACGTTTGACATGCCATATTTGAGAACAGATCCAACCACTTTTTTTATATAAAGTTTGTTGTTACCGACCAAAATTCTTTCGTTTATAAAATATTTGTATGTTTGTCATGATTAGAAAGCAATAGTAAGATCTTATTTTAGAAGATTATGTGACACTATAGATTGCAAATGATATCATAGACGACATAATATATTATGTTCGTTAAAAAGACTTTCATGTAAGAATTCCTTTTTTTACAAAATCTGACTAAAATGTACTGCCACAATGTAGTCTGCATATGTTCAAAACAGTACTGCATACATATTTCTCACCCACTCCCACATCCTTCTCACCAAAAACAGCAATCAAAACATTAATCGTCGCAAAGAAATCTGGAAGCGTATATATAGCATATAATTAAACACGCAAATAATAAGCTCTCGATTACTATTTCTACATTTGTTTCAAATAGTTTATTCTGCCATGATACAACATAGATCTACACATAATTGAAAACAGGTGAAAACAGAATACATCAAGCTACAAATCTAACAGATAAAAATTGATAATAATATAGAAGCAGCAATCTGAGTTTAAATATACAAAACAGAGATAATAGACAGTTTATGCTTTTAGAGCTCAATCTTATTTTTTTTAATGTTTCCTGTGTGACTAAGACCAACATCAAGATACGTGTGCAGCCCAAGCAAAAATATAAAATAGCCATTCTTTTCTTTGAAAGGACGCTTTTTTGTTTTCTCAAACCGCACTGGATTAGCAGAATAAGAATGATCGATGAAGATGATTAATTGAGCTTATTAGAATTATTTGAATGTTGTCTGCAAAAAGATGAAAACTTATTTTATTTACGATTTTTGTAGATCTTACTTTACTGATTAAATTTTTAATATTTTCATTAATGTAAATCAGTTCCTCTTAATTTAATTAAATGGAAGCATATAAATTTCTAAATTTAAATTTATTTGTTTAAAGACATACATCATAAAAAGCCAGACAATCCTCGAAGCAAAAAGTCGATTTCAATAAAAAACAACAACAACTGAATTTCATGAACACACACATTTATAGTCATTGTAATTATAAACACTCACATATTTACAATGTATGTTCATGCATTACATTATGCATTTGTTGAAAATGTTGAAATACATAGTTAATTCAAGAGAAACTTAACATTAAACAAACTAGAATCTGAAATATACAAAGAACCTGCAGAAACAATGCATATATAATTCCTGTCTATTATAAAATCATATGCTTTTCATTCGTATGTTCTTACAAGACGATACATTATTTCAAAATGGTAAATAAAGTTTTTAATCCATATTCTCCAAAGTTAAGTTAAAGAAGTTGGCATATGTGAATGCTAGCTTGCTATGCATAATTTCATAGAAAAAATAAAAACACTAGCTAGTGTTTAAACAATTAATTAATACACAATATACAAGACAATTACATAACATTGTTTTGTGAAGTAAATTCAGTTATAATTATGCTGTCCAAAAAGGTGGATATCAAGATCAGTCTGGAAACTATGTCATAGTTTAAGAAGAAACTTTGAATATATCACTATGATTGTGTAGTTTCAACATTTTAACATGGCTTTGAGTTTAGAGTCAGTGACAAATATAGTATCTTGAAACTCACTATCTAACCTTGTTTCTAACAAATTATCGGGATAAATCAGGTGTCCTGACTAAACTAATACAAAAATTATAAACTAACCAACATGAATATTCATATAACAATGACAGTTTGTTCAATGTGTTTTTAGTAGAAAAGTGATAATGTATAGGAAGCTAAATAATTCAGAGAGTCATGACAAATCAATGTTGTTTTAACGTAACCATTGACAACCAGGCTAAGGTAGTGGATCCGTAATGACAAGCGCCGAATTACTTATGCACACGTGTTATATGGCTCGACTTAATTCGGACACAAATATGTAGCTAAATGCTCACGTGGCTTTCCTGAATAGACGGAAAATGCCATTATGGATCCTCTACCTTAAATCAAAATCACTTAAACAAACAATCAAATTAAGAACATAAATATGTTAAATCGATGTTTGGCTCTATGTCATAACAACTTCCCGTTTTTCAACACTAAAACGGACAAATTAGGACAAGCGGGAAATGGTATTTTATACGAAGATTTCCCACATTACGTGCATGTAATAGAAAAACACATTATAATCCTATAAACGACAGTCTCAAACAAGATTTCGTAATCAAAATTATTACAAAAGACTGAAATATTCTTTTTTTATTTTTTGTGTTATCAGACATCATTATTTTTGGCATAATTGCTTTAAGCAAATTCAATCAATATTAGAATGATAAACGGACCTATTTCTCCAACATTGTATCCATTACTTATTTCAAAATGTATCTATCTCTCTAAATGTTTTCAGAAAGAAAAAAGAAGAATTAATAAATATTATAAAATGTTACAGCAAATATACAGTACATTCCAGTATAAAAATAATAATTTGTACGGAACCTGAAAATGCAATTATGATTTTTTTTGTTATACCATATAATCTATAAGATGATGCAGTCACTCATTGAATTTAAGATTTAATGATATTTTCTAGATTACAAACAGTCATTTATATAGGGACAGTACACATTTTTGAGAGTAATAACTACTGCAAAAGTCCGTGCGGTTGGCGTTGACCGAGACAAACTGTTTCCTAAAAAATACAAAAAATACGCCTAATTCGAAACAGAGTGTACAACGACGCAAGAATAGATATCCGGCCCATTCAAACATAAATTTCCTGTTGCCAGTGCCTTATTGGCTTATTAATCCGCGATTTTTCTCCCCTTAATAAATGGACGGATCGGGTAAAAAAGTACTTTTATGCAAGCATAGATGGGCTTAGATGCTAAAGTATAATTTACAAACATTTTGGCTAATGAGAATGTTTTATCAAATATACTTTTAAGGTTAGAAGCGAGTAAAAACAGCAATTTACTCGGATAAATATGAGTTGGTTTGGCATAATCATATGTGCAGCAGAAAAACATAAATATTGATCGAGTGATCGAAGTCAATATTTTTATTTTTTCTAGTGTAAGTCACCTCATAATGCAACACCAAAAGTGTGTAAGTTGTTTTATGATATGAAGATAATATACATTAATTATGTCCGGCTAGTAACGTGCAATATCGTTATTCTATACATGTAAGCGTCAAATACCACATCATGAAGATGACTGGCTATTTATATGAATTGTGCAATATCACTATAATAAGGCACGGCTTTTCAATACTAAAGTCAAAACTGCTAAATTATGTGGTATTTTTTGCGGTAAGGGAACATTCTTGGAATGTTTTTATTTATGATTCATATTAGATCTACAATGTTTATATTATTACTTTTTATTTTCGGACAGAATATGTATTGAGAAGAGATTCTTTTGCCTGTTCTTTAGTGATTTCGTCCCATGATGATGGTACATTTTCGACCTTGTAATCATAATAATTGTGCAAATCCTTTTTAAATGTCGCCACAAACCACATCCAGAATTTTGATGTGTCGTGCATATTAGACGATGGTGGAATATCCCATTCAGGCAAAAAGTTTTTGTAGTCTCGGTAATGATGACGTTCAATACAATCATTTCGAGTTTCTTTATTGCATGAGTAATTAAAGGCTGGACAATTATGTGTATAGTTGGACTGAATATAAAATCCACATGCCCCAAAAAATGCAATAGCTGTATCCTTGTCCCGCGTGCCGTTGCAACATGACGGTCTGTGTTGTATACTGTAATGTACCGAATCGCTATGATCCACATTCTTAGCGCAAGGCTCACCACAAAAAGCACACTGTTCTGGACAGCCCCATATTTTTTTAGTTATTCTTTCGATTGGATTTGTGTCTGACCATTCAACAGAGTCACTGCTATGGTCTTTATATTTGGCACACAGGTTTTTTCGTGAGGCATCCATATATTCCAAGATTTTGTTTGTAAGATATTCCACATTTTCTATCTGTTCTAATTCCAGTTTTACATTCCGAAAATCTTCTTGTGGAATGGAAAGATTTGCGTCTTTCAGTGACATATGAAAATCGTGTATCCACATTTCCATGGATGGAGATGGTTTTCCAGTGAAACTGGTCTTTAAACCATGTAAGCATGTTTCAACACTGTTGAAAACGCTATCTAGTAAGGCGTGTGCTATGCGTGCGTATGCAGGTGAGGCCTGAGAGAAAAGAAGTTTATTTGCATTTTCATTTATCCATAGCCGTACGTACTCCTTAGGGGTTTGAATATACCTTACAAAATGATTGAAACTACCTTTGTCTAACAGCTCTGAACATATTTCAATTATTACCATATTCTTTACTGACGGAAGTTTACTATAAAGTTCATCAGATACCTTATTTGGTAAGTTTTGCGATGTCCATGCGTCAGCAAAACCCTCGATCACGTGACTAAAAAGGTTCGCTACTATGTCCTCTGATTGGCGATTAGTTATATGTGATCTGAAACTGATTTCTTGCTGTTGTCTGTATTGTTCAAGACGAGCAGCGATTCCGTGTATTTCAAAATACTCATCATTGTGCTTTTCAAAAACAAGATGCGCATATCTGCTAACATGTACATGAAACTTAATATAAAATGTAATCTTAAAATCGTAATCAGACTTTCCTGTCAGAATAGCACGTATACTGGTGTCAAGTTCATGCATTAATTTATTGACACTCATTTCTGTGATTTCATCTTTAACCTGACGAAACTGTTTTATTTTGTCGTCAGCAGTTGCAAATATTTGATTTACATTTTCAGCTACATTCTTCATAATAGTGTTCTTAATCCCAAGTAGCTCTTTTCCGAATTCTATAAGTTTTTGTGGCCATTTGAAACTGATGTCTGTATCGTTTATTCCAGTTAACTTAAACGATCCTTCCAATTTCTTCAAACTTGGTAGTGGCGTCAGACATGAACTCCGTTTCAATGATTCGTTTAATAATATGTGTTTTTGCTTGAAAAGATCATTTTTGAGACAGTTTTCAAAGATATCTTTCATATTTTTCCTATTTTTCTCTGTCGTGTATGAAATTTTGTTAATAAATGACATCCAAATATTACCAAAAAGCTGTGTAATTTTGTTTGTAGATAATTGCATACCTCTGTGTTTATTTGCAACGGCCATAGACATTTTCCTAAGTTCTTCTTCATGTATTTCACGGCTGGCAACAGTAAGAATTTCTACCGATCTCTTTACTCGTCTCTTTTCTATTTCTTCTCTTATTCTTTGTTCTAATTCTAAACAGCAGCTGTCAATTTGACGTTGCTGACTTTCTTTCCATTGAACTGTTATGTCTTTGTATTCGTTGTCCTCAAAATATGCCGCGATGATAATTTCAGTTTTACTTTTTTCCTCAGCAAGGACGCCGTTTAAGTCAATGATGAGTTTCTCTGCTACACTTCGTACATTAAACTCTTGGTCACAGCCTGCAAATTTGCTCTGCGATATAGCATTTAACTTTTTATGAATAAAGCTTTCGAGATGCCATAATTGATCCTGAACAACTTTTGCCATTTCCATATAAACTCTGATTTCTAGGCTATTCCTGAAGGAAAATACGAAATCTTCACTTAAAACACCTTTCCACAAACTATGTGCATGGTCAATGATGTCAGTTAAAGCCTTGTAAGATTTATTTTTCATTGTTAGTGCTTTGTACAAAACCTTACATTTTATTTCGACAACCCTTTCACTGTATTCAGTATTTACTGGAGCCTTTGGTGGGTTGCCTTGCCAAAGATTTTTCAGGTACCAGACTTGCGACTTAATGTCAAATTCAATAACTTGATTGAATGAAGTAATATCAAGAATGTTTTCACTTCTAGCAGATTCTCGTGTCATTTCATCCAGCTTCTTCATCAATGTATTTAAGCCGCTCATCATATTTTCTGATGCCGAACTATCTTGAACATTTTGATGGATAAATGTACAGCATTTTCTTATATCGAGATTCCTATTTGTCATCTTCAACCTCAGAAATGCATGAACGATAATTTGCAAAATATCTCGTATTTCACCCGGGTTTTCTCCCATTATGTTTAACATTGTTACGTCACCTAAACCAGTAATTACAGTTGCTAACTCGTTGTCGTGCTCATGGTGAGTATGACTTAACTCCGGTGATCTTAGGCCCTCTGTGTCAACAATAAGAATGTAATTAAACGGTGACGTAATTCCTGTAAAGCTGGCGGGTTTCAAGGGAATGAGTTGAACATGTATACCTCGTGTACATCTTCCAGTTCTCGTAGAAAACTGGGAACCAAACATTGTATTTAAAAGCGTTGATTTTCCGGAACTTTGTATTCCTAGAACACTGAGGGTCATAACTTTTGAAGAGCCAATATATTCATTTACATATCTTAATACAGTGCTCGTCCATTTGTAAGGCATATAAAAACTTTCCCCATCAATCAATTCTAATTGATGCCCGTCAGCAACAAGATGGCCAGTGATATTTGCTATTTCGTCTGTTGGCGGCAATCCAATTTTAGATGCATTTTCATTCAGTGTTAAAACAGCATCATATATATGACCTGTCTCACGAAACAAATGCTCAACAGAGAATGATGCTTCATCCAATTTCATTTCTAAGTCATTAATTAAGTTTTCCTGTCGTTTAATGTCAGACGGGATCAAGATTTCAGCGCTTTTTAAGGTTTTGAGGTTTTCCCATGCACAGCAGCTTTCTTGTTTAAGATGGTGCATGATAAGTCTTTTTTCTCGCTCAATATAGAAGTGTAACCAGCAGAGAAGTATTTTAAGTTCGCCGTGAGACTCTCTCGTTAAAATATCTAAAAACTGTTTAATAGGTTTGGAGATTGCACGTATTTGATGTTGACGAATGGTCTTCATTGTGCAGTCTATTTTATTGACTTCATCCAAGTTTCCCATTCTTTCGCGTTTTTTCATTAGTGTTCCCAACTGCCCTGAATATTTGCAATGAACAGGGGTAACAGCTTTTTTCCAGTGATGTGCATCACTCTCTAATTTCATCTGATTTACAAACTTTTCTGCTTTGTGTTTACTACTTTGGAAATATTGGTCGTCTTCATCGGTTTTGATGTTTTCATATTTTGTGCAACTAGCTTTATAAGAAGACAAGCGCTCTTGATATGATTTAGTTTTAGCCGATTTCATCTGGATCGTAATACATTTAGATAAACAAGATACCATATCGACAACATTTTGTTCGACAACGCCCTTGTGTGTACTTATAACGCGCAGACTTATATCTAGTTTCGAAGAAATTATCTCACTTTTAAAATTTTCAATCCATTGTATGACAGGTCTGAGAGGGTTTGAAATGATTAGTATAATAGAGGAAAAGTTGAATAAAACACCTTTTACTTCTAGTGCCTGTTTCAAAATTGATTCTGAATCGATAATTATCGCAACAGTATCAACAAAACTTGCGATGAAATTCAGAGTGTCAACGTTAAAGTTTCCTTTAATATCTCCTCTCATGTTCAGAAATGTCATAGGTTCTTGAAATTGGTCTTTATTACCCCCGACCTTTGGTAACCAAAACATTTCAATATGTCCGTCACTTAAACACTTTGGTGTCATTCCTGAAGGACAGTCAATGTTAAAGAATGTTTTACAACCTTGACGGGATAGAAGACTATTTAGTAATTTTGATTTGGAATATCTTGGACGACCAAACCTTGCAAAAGCTAAACAATGAGTTGTCAATTCAAGCACATCGGCCTCTTTATATTTTGATTTACTATCGCCAGATGATACCTGGGTTTCGATCGCTAGGGATCGTAAAGGCCACACTGACAACATTTGCTGATGTAATCCTTTAGTTGTCCAACTTTTGTAAAGGAAAGGAACGGCAATCTTGCAAAGATATAATTTCTGAAAAAATATTTGCTTCAAAAATGGGTCACAACACTGAAATACAACTATGAATATATCTAATGGACTAATATCTTGGCTATTCTCAGATGATTCAGAAATAAATGCCATTGTGTCTAAATCCATACTGTCCTCGTCTGTAACTCTTATATCTCTGGCTTCAGCGTGTGCACATATCAATCGTTTAAGCATCATCCAAGGAATATCAGCTAATGTAATGCTTTGCTCGTCGACTTCGTTTGCTTCGTTAATATCAACTGTTGTAACCTCTTGTAAAGTTATTTTTCCAGGGTATTTGTCAGTAAGACCAAGCTTTAAGAGTATTTGGTGAAATGACATGCCTTCACTTTCCTTTGGCTCTGCAAAACAATTTAAATGTAGATATTTGAAGACAAATATATGATGTTACATGTACTATACTATTGACATATTTCATATGAGATAATTCTTTTGCTATTTAATGGAATAAAATAATACAATATATAAAAGAATCTTGTTCATGCTGTAAAGTAAGGTCATTTAAAAAAAGTACAATGATACTGTTTCAAACGGAATAAAATGCCTTACGAATAAACTGTTAAACTGCCAATTTCTAATGCCAGCGAAGAAATTGTTCCTCCCAGATAGAAATGGCAGAACATGAAAGCTACTTTATTTAGAGCAGACGTCAAGCTTTGTGAAGCTTGAAATTTTGAACTACGATATTACTAGTTTCACTATTTTGCACTTCACGCACAATCGAGACGTATGAAATAATGAACTACATGATTTCACATGTCGCTACTATAAGACTTTAAAAAAATATTAAAGAAATTAAATGGTGAACTATATGATTTCATATAAAGTATTAAAAATAAAGGTGTTTTAAAACGTTTTATAAGACAGAATTTTCACGTCAAGTTTCAAATCTTAAAGCACCAAATCATGCATTTTCTAAAAAAATCTTAAAACGTGAAATCGTGATATTTATAATCGTAAAGAATGAAATCATGAACTTCGCGATTGACACTTTACAAGTTTATGATTTCTAAACTTTAATAAGACGTGAATTTCAAAGTTGAAAAATCATCATTTCTAACTTTGCAATGTCAAGTTCTATAAAGTTTAGAACTAAATGAATCGTTAAGTGTGAAACCATGAAGTTCTTTATTTTCTACTTTCGAATTTCATGCTTTGGTAAGATTGTTAAGATTAAGAAATTGTAAAGTCATGAAGAGTGAAATCGTGAAATTCATGCTCAAAGGACTTTTAACTTCACGAATTCAAGTTTTATGAAATTTGAGATATAATTGGGGAGTTATAAAAACGAAAATCATACAGTTAATAGTTTCTTTTGTTCTCGAATTTATATTTAATGAAATTTTAAAGAATCATAGAGTATTTGTAAAGTTTTTTTTATGAATTTTTAGTGAAGTGATGAAGACTTGAGTATAAAATCGTGACGTTCATGATTTCATACTTCACGATCACATGTTTTTTTGAAAGTTGTAAAGTGTGAAATCATGAATCATGAACACCACCTGTCTTTTGTAATTACGTATGTATATGTTAAAGACTGATATTTACACAAAGATGCATAACAAAAGTAGAAGAATTAAACAAACAACTAAAGGAACATCGTAGAATACCATCTTGAACAAGGCAAAACACCACTGGGAATTTCATATGTTAATATTTTAATAACGCGAACCAAACATCACTATTAACCCCTAATGCATCAAAATCACATACCAGTGTAAATACCAGCTGTTCCCGTTAAACTATGAAATGAATGTTCCTATTTGAGATTAATGCATGTTGATATAAACATTTTGTAGTAAAGAGCTAGTGCAAATTGAGCGAAATGAAAATGTTATAACTTTTGAGTATAACTATACTCCATGGGATTTAGATGGACTGGTCAATAAACCAAGGCTTTAACATTCAGGGTGAATGTCACATTCGAAATGACCATCTTATATAAAGACATTGCATATATTTCTATTGAGATGAACACTTTATACATGTATAATGAATATTATTAAAGGAGTTAAAATAGAAATGCATGATTCACTTAAGCTGAAATATTGACTTTAATCGTCTCAATGGGTTGAAACCCGCCCGCTTAGCTCAGTAGGTAGAGCGTCGGTCTACGGATCGGGGGTACGTGAGTTCGATCCTCGGGATGGGCGTATGTTCTCCGTGACTATTTGATAAACGACATTGTGTGCCTGAAATCATTAGTCCTCCATCCCTGATTCATGTGGGGAAGTTGGCAGTTACTTGCGGAGAACAGGTCTGTACTGGTACAGAATCCAGGAACACTGGTTAGGTTAACTGCCCGCCGTTACATGACTGAAATACTGTTGAAAATCGGCGTTAAACCCAAAACAAACAAACAAACTCAATGGGTTGCTCTTTCGTTCTCTTGGAATGGAACGTAATTTGTTAGTTTTCCTACATCAGAGGCTGTGCTCATTTTTACATGACGTACAAAAGAAAGAGATAAAAGGAGGGCATGTCTCCTCTAAAAATGGTGTCGGACGGGGATCGGAATTCCCCTCCCGAGATACAGTGTTCGTATAAAAACAACAAAAATGTAGATTCCTTGTCGTATGAAAGGGGCGACAAACGACTCTTCCTATATGCAATAACATTGTATCTGTTTTGTTGTTTTAATGTGCTAGTGTTGTCGGAGGGATATTCCACCGAGATTTTTCAAAGCACGAAAATGCTGAATTCTGTAAAAACGAAGTATAAAAGTGAGGATGGCACGTGGGTCCTCCACTTAGATATTCATAAAAAAGCTTCCCACGTAAACATAAATGCTGAATGGTCCATTCGTCACAAATATTCTTTCTTCTGTAAATCATGAGATTATCATTAATACCGTTTTGCGTTAGATGCATACACATCCAACGCATTTGGGTACTACATTTTTAAACTACCAAACTGCGTTGAGGGTAACGCATTTTTGTAGTGACTACCAAAACTCGGCCGAATTTCGGTGACAACATAAATGCGTTGCTACCATTGTGTGATGCATCAGTACAACATATTACAAAGATTATCATTTAAATTTATAGTTTATTACTCCGCTAATCCTTACAGACAGGGATCGTGACAGGGTCTGAAATTGCAATTGGAACAGTTCCTCGTTTTGTTTTGATACTTAACAGTAACTTATATGGACATGGATTTCTCGGTTTTATAAATATCATTTCCACTGTAATTATTGAGTGTAGTTTATCAGTATCACCATAGTATAGAAAATAGTATTCTATGATAATTGTGTGTTATTGATACTCATTATGTGTAATGGGATGGAACTCTCTGTGACATTGGATATAAAAGAGATACTATTATGATAATTAGGTCTTTCTTTATCTTATATTTTAAGAACCAGTATTTTAATGGACTTTTAATACTTGATGATCTCTTATATTTTTAATACTTGATGATCTCTTATATTTTAGTTTGTCCGAATTGATGAATACTAATAATGTTTGTCTTGCATAAAAAGTATTTAATATGTGCTATGTTAAGACGGTTTAAAAGCTCATTAAAGCTTATGTTATTTGTTACATTTACCCGACTTTGTAAATAAAACGAACTTGACTTGACATGGATATATTCAGTAATCTAACCATTTTTCGTATAGAGGCCTATGTAACTTTACCTCGGTGTTTCAATAGCACGGTAGCTCTGGCATGATACTTGGCCCGTACTAGTATTCCTGAACTATTTATCTAAAATTTTAAAATGTTTAATATCTAGTTCGCATATGTTGTCTTGAATTACTTCGATACAACAATAAATAACAAAATGAATTAGAATGTTGAAGAATCATTGTTATGTGAATTGCTCTATACAAAACTCTTCAGAACACAACAACTTTAATTCAACAGGTAAAAAACAGATATATAGATATGTCTCAAAATATTTAGTCATTGAAACATTGTGTCATTCTATGATATATTTTATTGTGCAACTGCAAGTCACGCGTGGACATATCGTGTATCGCCCAAGGGTCCTAACCATGTGGCTGTTGGGGTAACTGCATCTAAACTCTTACCTTATACAAGCTGCTACACATGTAAACAAACGCATATTAGAACTGTGTGTAACTATTTCTTTTTGTTGTTATCGTTTCTGAAATCTTCAACAATGTTTCATTTGATGCATGAATTCTGCATCTGCATTTCAACAGGGTTTTAAAAATTGTATCTACCCTTATATTGCTAATATTTCAAGTTTTCTCACGCGATACGTAACTTTTATCCAGTAAACGTAAACAACATCTAATATTGGCAAACGCAAATTCAAACTGCGTATATTGCTAAATGGTATTTCGGTATCCAGATTTGGATATAGACTGATAAATTTAATGTCATGTCAACCATTAAAAGATCTTAAGTACACCACCAAGAGTGTTACATTAAGCGTAACTGTTGACATGACTGTTGGTTACTTGAGACATCGGCCGATCATTTTTATTACCATGCTGCTCTTGATTTACCAATGCAACACATGCAGTTGGAAACTTGAACAGCAGGGTGATACGGGTTTCCTGTTTTTTTTTGTGAAAATAAAATTTTCCGACATGCCCAAACTGAATGCATAGAATTTCAGTGGACATACATGTTGGTATGTTTGTAGAAACGAGCGCTCGGTCGTTGCCGCAGAAACTTGCTAGCACAATAGATTTGTTGGGTTTATACGCACAAACACAAATTTAGGTCATATGGGAACTTTTAAGCATTGATGGTGGAAGAACGCACCAGGTGCCTCTCCGTGCATTAGTAATTATGGGCGGCCAGCTAAGTAGAACTACCGACCTCCAGTAAGCCAGCTCGAATACTTCCTCATGCACATGATATGCACAATAATTGTTTTATTTTTTGACAGAGTATCGAAACTTGGTGTTTATGTCCAAACTGTTAAATGCTGGATTGTTCTTTTGAGACACAAAAACAAACTTATGCGTTTCAGGGTGGGTTCATCTTTTCCACGGCATTATTACATTTGCTTCATTTAATTTTTTCGAATATTTCTACTTTTACCACATGTGCAATTTGGTTCTTGTGAGACATATCAATGCGAAAATTCTTCTACAGAAAACTTAAAACCAAGAGATGCCCAATATACACATGTGACACATAAGACATGGTTGTGAAAACCATAACAAGTTCAATTAAAGATAATAATTAATAAAGTGTTATTGACACCAGTTGCTGTGTCCGTACTCACTATTTGAGGTTTGTTCACTTTTGCGCTATAGGTTACAATAATATTGATTCCACTCATGAAAATTGATGATCATGAGAACTTTAAAAATGAAGTATGATATACACAGAGAAAAGATAACCATGTCAGTAAGACCAGCTTACATCTGTAAAATTGATTCTATGTAAGCAGCATATGATTCAGAAAGAAGAAATATATAGCAGATGTATCATTCGAATGTTTTACCACTGGCTCTTTCTAGGCAGTGCCCAATGTGTTCATTTAACCGTTCGTTTTGTCCTCGTTGTCAATTTGTGTACTTGTGCGTGCGTGTGTGTTTCTATTTTTGGGATCTGTGCGTGCGTGTTTATATTTTTGGGTCTGTGTCTCTTGCTGTATTTTCTCTGCTCTATGCTTCCATTATTTTTTATGTTTTTCTATATTCACGATTATAAAAAATACACAAATCGGTCTGGCGCTTAGAAAACGATTTTGATAATCTAATTCAGCTGAAGAACTATAAATAGCCATCTAACCTCCTAAGGCTTTTTATTTTATTATATTTTTAGCATTTTTAAGCCTTTTCGTTTTCACGGTGACCAAATTGAATTGTATACACAGGCGTATAGGCGTATGCCCAGGTACACCCATGCCTTTAAAATACCAATGATCAGAAATGTTTTAAAGAAAGGAATAAGAACACAGGTGTAGGGCCGAGCCACGTCCACTAAGGGGAAATACTGATTGTGCTTGTTTTTCTTTTTTTTGTATTTATGAAAATATTTCGGAAAATGCTTGGTAGGTTTAGCTTTGCGGTCCCCCTACTGCATCCCCCATCCCTCGCAACTTTGGATTCGCATACATGCCACAGAAGACATACATGAATTCTAATTCATGAAACATTTGACAATTTGAAGATAGGAGTATTTATGCAAGACTGAGTAAAAGGTAAAGGCGTTTATGTTGCTTTTATCTATTTTAGTGAATATATATATTACAGTTTGTTTGTTCATTATGTTTATATTTCTAAACGTGCTGCCTTCTTTAAAAATATAATCAATTACTACTACTTCTACCACTACCACTACCACTACCACTACTACTACTTGGACTCGTGTTGTTACATCTCTGGTCCTTTCTGAATCATTGAGCCTTTTCAATGTAAATGTATAACAGGGCTCCGCTTTCTTTGTACAACGCAACAAAGCATGATAATAGCAGATGTAACATGCCTTTGAGAAAAGACGAAATGTGTAACATCTCTTTTTTTTTGTATTTATGAAAATATTTCGGAAAATGCTTGGTAGGTTTAGCTTTGCGGTCCCCCTATTGCATCCCCCATCCCTCGCAACTTTGAATTCGCATACATGCCACTGAAGACATACATGAATTCTAATTCATGAAACATTTGACAATTTGAAGATAGGAGTATTTGTGCAAGACTGAGTAAAAGGTAAAGGCATTTATGTTGATTTTATCTATTTTAGTCTCTTTTTTTTGTATTTATGAAAATATTTCGGAAAATGCTTGGTAGGTTTAGCTTTGCGGTCCCCCTATTGCATCCCCCATTCCTCGCAACTTTGGATTCGCATACATGCCACTGAAGACATACATGAATTCTAATTCATGAAACATTTGACAATTTGAAGATAGGAGTATTTATGCAAGACTGAGTAAAAGGTAAAGGCATTTATGTTGCTTTTATCTATTTTAGTGAATATATATACTACAGTTTGATTGTTCATTATGTTTATATTTCTAAACGTGCTGCCTTCTTTAAAAATATAATCAATTACTACTACTTCTACCACTACCACTACCACTACTTGGACTCGTGTTGTTACATCTCTGGTCCTTTCTGAATCATTGAGCCTTTTCAATGTAAATGTATAACAGAGCTCCGCTTTCTTTGTACAACGCAACACAGCATGATAATAGCAGATGTAACATGCCCTTGAGAAAAGACGAAATGTGTAACATCTCTCACGCCTCTAAAGTCACCTTAAATTATATTTGTCTGTTGTAAGATGAAAAACAAGAGAACCGTTATGCGTAGCAATATACTCCAGAGAATATAACTTTTGACCACTAAAAGAGACCTTGATCTTGAAGCAAGCCATCCGAAACATGCGCTCTGTACGTTGTCTCGATGTGATGAACATTTTTACCAAGTTTCTTTAAAATCCTTCATGCAGTTAAGGAGTAAAAGAGCGGACACGAGAGAAAGTCATATGACTTTTGACCTCTAAGTTCGACCTTGACCTTGAAGTGAGCCATCCAAAACATGCGCTCTGCACGTCGTCTCGATGTGATAAAAATATATGTGTAAAGCTTCTTCGAAATCCTTACAGGGGTTCAAGAGTTACAGAGCTGACATTTGACCCTTAAGTGTGACCTTGATCTTGAAGTGAGTCATTCGAAACATGCGCCCTGCACGTCGTCTCAAAATAGTGATGAACATCTGTACCATATTTTTTTTGAAATTCTTCAAGCAGTTCAAGAGTTACAGAGCAGTCATGAAATTGCTAACGGACGGACGGCAGACGAACGGGCGGACATCGGCATCATACCGTTTGCCCAATATTTTGCGCTGTGTATATATAGTATACACTTACTCCTCTGGCAATAGTTTCGCCAAAGACCGGCAAGCAATTTAATAGGTGTTTTGTGACAATCAGAAATTCTTTTTTTCTGAATAAACTGAATGGACTGCTGATTTATGTAAAGAGGCATGTGATCATGTGTTAAAAAGCGATGCAATATTTATGAACGAGCAATAATTATTTAGTTGATGTCTGTATACATTTTTCATGTAAATACATTTCTCAAATCCACACCCACAAACTATAACTGGTAAACCTCTTTACACACATCTCTACCACTATAAAGTAATAATTTATTCCATAATCCTTTTAATTATATTCCTGATTAACACATTTAACTGATACTTGAATAGAAATATCATAACTGATGCATTTATCAATTAGGTCAATATTGGCACAGAATATTTCGATAACTGTCCGACTGAGTAGAAAATACATCATTGCCTCAAGATTTATTTTTGCTTTTAAAGGTAATATTGAATAAAGAAGTTATGTCGTTTAGTACATGACATTCAATGTTTTCAGAATGTCGTATGTCGCGTACTGAACGACATTCAAATTTTGTGTGTAAAAGTTCGAATGTCGTATGTCCAATGTCGTTCTGTGCAAGACATTCATTTTTTTCGCATGGCGTATGTTGTATTTCGTGCACTGAATCACATTCATTTTTTGTTTGTCAAAGTTCTAATGTCGTATGTCCGATGTCGTTTTTTGCACGACATTCAATTTTTTTCGAATGGCGTATGTCGTATGTCATATATCGCGCACTGTACGACATTTAAATTTTGTTTGTCAAAGTTCGAATGTCGTATGTCGTTTTTTTGCACGACATCCATTTTTTCGAATGTCGCATGTCGTATGTCGCGTACTGAACGACATTTAAATATTGTGTATTAAGGTTCGAATGTGGTATGTCTAATGTCGGTTTGTTCACGACATTCAATTTTTTCCGAATGTCGCAGGTCGTATGTCGAGTACTGAACGACATTCAATTTTTGTTTGTCAAAGTTTTAATTCGTTTTCGTGCACGACATTAATTTTTTTTCCGAATGTCGTGTGTTGTATGCCGCGTACTGAACGACATTCAATTGTGTTTGTGAAAATTTGAATGTCATATGTCCAATATCGTTTTTTAGACGACATTCAATTTTTTTTCGAATATCGTCTGTTGGTTGCAAAAAATTGTCGCGCACTGAACGACATTCAAATTTTGTGTATCAAAGTTCGAATATCGTATGTCCAATGTCATTTCTAACGCGACATTCAATTTCTTTCGAACGTCGTATGTCATATGTCTCACACCAAACAACATTCAAATTTTGTGTGTCAAAGTTCGAATGTCCAATGTCGTTTAGTGCACGGCATTCGTTTTCTTGCAAATGTCGTATGTTGTATGTCGCGCACTCAACAACTTTCAATTTTTGTTTGTCAAAGTTCGAATGTTGTATGTCCAATGTCGTTTCTAAAAAGACATTCTTTTTTTTTCGTATGTCGTATGTGTCGCACTAAACGATATTCAAATTTGTGTGTCAAAGTTAGAATGTCGTTTGTGCAGTGTCCTTTTTTTGCACGACACTTAATTTTCTTTTTGAATGTCGAGTGTTGTATTTCGCGCACTGAACGATAGTCAAATTTTTAGTATCAAAGTTCGAATGCCGTATGTCCAATGTCGTTTTTTACACGACATTCCTTTTTTTACGAATGTTATATGTCAAGTGTTTCGCACTGAATGACAGGTATGTCCAATGTCGTTTTTTTTACGACATTTACCTTTTTACGAATGTCGTATGTCACATACTGAACGACATTCAAATTTTGTGTGTCAGAGTTCAAATGTCGTATGTCTGATGTCGTTTTGTGCATGAAATTCATTTTTTTTCTGCCTGTCGTATGTCGTATGTCACGTACTGAACGACATTCAAATTGTGTGTGTCAAAGTTCGAATGTCGTTTTGTGCATGACATCCAATTTTTTTCGAATGTCGTATGTCATATGTCGCGCACTGAATGACATTAAAATTTTGTTTGTCAAAGTTCGAATGTCGTATGTCGTTTTTCTGAAAGACATTCATTTTTTTCGAATGCCGTATGTCGCGTACTGAACGACATTCATGTCGTATGTCATTTGTTTAGCCAATTGTTTGCTTTCGGTTTAACGCCGTTTTTCAACAGTATTTCAGTCATGTAATGGCAGGCAGTTAACATAACCAGTGCTTCTGGATTCTGTACCAGTATAAACCTGTCCAAGTAACTGCCAACTTCCCCACATGAATCAGAAGTGGAGGATTGATGATTTCAGACACAATGTCGTTTATCAAATAATCACAGAGAACATACGTCCAGCCCGAGGATCGAACTCAAGACGATCCGTAGACCAACGCTCTACCTTCTGAGCTAGGCCGGTGGGATAAGAATATTGGAAAACCTACTTAGGGAATTGGCCAGGCCCAAACCAGCTTTTTCAGCAGGCCCCCTTGGTTTCTATAAGTTTGGAAGAATGGCATTTGGTCTCAAAAATGCCCCAGTCACCTTCAAAAGATTGGTGGAACGCGCTTCACCTGAAAATATTGTCTCATCTATTTGGATGTCTTGACAGGCTGGAGTTTTTTGACTAGACTTAAGCAGTATCTATTGATTTGATTTTCGAGGTTGTATTTTTGTCTGGTGTAACGTCGCACCGACACAATTGTAGGCCATATTGCAAAATTCTGTCAGGGCGGGCACCTGGATAGAACCACCAACCTTCCGTAAGCCAGCTGGATGGCTTCCTTACATGAAAAATTTAACGCCCCGAGTGGGGTTTGAATCCACATAAATGTGAGGCAAGGACCTTTACCTTCCGAGCCCCCCTGAAGTATATATTGAAATACAAAGGTTCTAAGAGAGTTTGTTTGAAGCTAGAATTGAACCGTCTCGGCCGCGTTGTCTGTAAGGACGGTGTAAAAATGAACTCTGCTTTGAAAGATTGTCCTGTTCTAAGATATGTTAAAGATTGTTTTTCTTTTCTTATTTTGCATGGTATTATAGACGTTTTGGTTCAGGATCTTTCCCAACTCTCAAATTCCTTAAACTATTTGCTCGTAGGCCATCCAACAACCAAAAGTAAATTCACTAAACCTGTAACTCCTTGAATTGGAGTCAAAACACTAACAGGATTTTTAGATCATCATTGAGAAGCTGACTTCAGTACACAGTGAAACATATACCCATATCTTTCAGCCTTTCATCCTGAATATCGATGCTAGTAGTCTAGGATGAATGCTTTCCTCTATCAGGAGGTAGAATGTATTAAAATGTTTTGTTTATGCCAGTAGAGGGTTGAGACTGACCAAACGGAATTACAATGCCCATAAGCTCGAATTGCTTTCTTTAAAATAGGCAGTGGTGGCCAAGTTCCATGATTACCTTTATGGAAATCTATTCCTTGTCCGCACAGACAATTATCCCCTTCTTCACTTCTGCAAGGTTTGACGCTCAGTGTCATCGCTGGTTTGCATCTCTTTCTGCGTTTTAGTCAATCTAGAAAAAGCTATGTAGATGCTGATCAATGTCTTATCCCGTTTAACAGCTTTGGAAGAAACTATAAGTGGAGAAACCAAGATTTTTTTACCTGATGTACTGAAAGCTTTGTTTCAAGCTGTTCTTGCTGATGTATGTGATCTTCTGGCAATTGAATGTGTTTCTGTTTTTCAAGAGGTGCTTGATACTTCACCTGCTGAAGACTTTGATGTTGTGTCCTGTCTTAGCAATATCAACTGACAGGTCAAACAGTCGAAGGACAGGTCTATTTCCTGAGCTGTCAGCATTGTCCACGCCTGTCACTAAGTTACAAGTCGCCAGAGCAACATGGAACTTATATCGTTCGGCAGAAGTTAAGAGAGTGGAATATCCTTTTACTAAAGACGATAATTTGTGCAGAAAGAGTTCTTTTTGTGGAAATTCTGTAGTCCTGTTTGTTTCGGCAATTGTTTTCCATGACATTTATTCACAGGCTACCGTGATGATGCAAAGAGAGAGATTGAAAATTATCCTTGATCAAGTCCAGGTTTTTCTGGCGAGGTTTAGATCTGTTTGTAAAACGGGCGGTTCGCTAGTGCCGAAGGTGTGTTCGTCGTAAGAAACCAATACGAAGATTCCCCTCTTTTTTCTGTAAATACACATTTCCACTTGAATTTGTCTGTATGGACTACATGTCCCTTGAAATGTATTCTAGCTGGTATTAACACATTATGGAAATTACAGACCATTTCACTCGTTTTGCTCAATTTGTTCCCATTAGAAATCAAACAGCTCATAATACGGCAAATATCGTCTTTAAACAGTTTGTTTGCCCTCACGGCTTTCTGTGGTTAAAAACAAAACTAGGAACTGTGTTAGCTGGCTGGGACATTGAATAACTCCAACAAATTCTTTTGGAAGGCGCATGCACCGGCATTAGTGCATGCCTACAATTCTACTCGACATGAAAGGACGAGGCTAACATCTTACTTTCTTTTGTTTGGTAATCGCGATGCATTTCTTGGAAACCAGCCAGACGACACTAGAAAAACATCAAATAAATACAACTTTGTTACAGATCTACAGAAACGCTTGAACTTTGCTATCAAGGTAGCCTCCCTAGAGTCCTAACGGCAAGCCCGTCGACACAAACGTCGCTAAGGTCTACGGTTGTGAGAAACCAAGTATAAGGGGACGAGTCCTAGTGAAAAATGTTGGTCTCAAAGGCAGAAAAAGCTTGCTAATAAATGGGGCAAAAATGTTTATGTGGTTGAACACAACCAAATTCAGATGTACCAGTGTTTTTGATGAAGAGGGAACATTTTCGAATTTCACCTAGAGCCTTTTATGGAACTTGCTCTTCATTATTTTAAGCCTGAAACTTCTTGTCCTACTGATAACGCGTCAAAACATTCTTCTGACCCCATTTCAGAATCTTTTGCCTCACATTCACATAAGAACATTTCAACTGAAGTTTTCCGAGTCCCTGTCCCTACTTCACGAATTTCTCCTGGCAAATATGTTACCCCAGTCAGAAGGCAGTCAGTACTCAACCCTAATGCAACATCATTTAATCAACGCCGAACTGCTCTAAACGGAAAACCGCAAAATAGTTAGCATCTACAGTTTGAGTCATATAGTTATTTACAGTTACAGTATGTATGTATGACACAGTTGTTTCAGAATGTAGAAAAGTGTGATTTTTATTTGTACAGTTTTTATTACTTGAGTGATACGCATTAAGATTATTGCAAAGCTAGTACCTTATTAGAGTTTCAGCATTATCTTAAAGGTGACTGAAATATAAACAGTATCCTCGGAGTAAGTGTGATAATATAAGAGCACGTGTGATTATGATTTCAAACAAAAAAATGATTTGATACGGTTTTATAGGATGAATTATTTCATCAAATGTACTTTTAATGGTAACAATACTCTCATGGTGAAAAGGGTCTTCATGATATACAAATGGAGATTTTTTTATTCCAATTTTATTGAGCACACGTTTTTTTACATTTATTTCATAGATTTAAGTGCCTTGTGTGAGATGTATATAAGTCATGATAGTGCATCATTTTGTTTTTCTGATATCAAATTTTGGATACATTGCTTGCAGTTTATGTTCTCTGTATGTTCATGTTATGATTTTCCTGTATTGTCCTCTGTAGTGTTATTATTATATTTAGCCCGTCATTGTCTCCCGTAGTTTAATTGTTGTGCTTAGTTAGACATTTTTTTTCATCCAATACTCTTCATAAAAAACATAGTCATTAGTTCAGTCTTTATCAATATTTCTAGTTCACAATTCATAAACTATGAATACTAATCACATGGATGGGCATCTCAATGCACAAGCACAGTTTTTCTTGTTGACAATGCGCATTTGTGTGTATTTCTAGTTAATTTAGAAGATTGATTTTGATATGTAATCATATATATATTTTACCATTGATCGGTTTTGTAATTTCAATGTATTTGCATTTGGAATGAGGAGACATTGATGAAAAAGATAACTGTTAACTATCTGTTACATGTATCACTGGCAAATTGTCAATAAACAAAATATCCAATTCACCCAGCTAATAAGTCAGAAATCTTGATCACTGTAAACAAAAACATTTGACAAGAAAATTGCGTCGTACCGAATACCGTGAGAGTTTAAGAAAGAAAAAATACATTGCGTATACTTTTGTGTATTATCTGTTAAATGGATGTCCGAATAACGCTATATTGTCAAAAGTAATGATAAACAGATGTATTAATATGTGAAATTCTAACATACATTCATTTTCAGTGACGGCAAATAGCACAGAAATCGTCCTGAAACAAGAAATCTGTTACCAGTTTATTTTTCGTGTGACCGAGTGATATATGCCGACAAAAGTCTAAATAATGCATACTTGCGAACTTGTTTCATGCTCAGTCACGGTTAAATTCTGTTATAAAACGGAAGACCAGAGCCACTAAGTGATTTAAAAATAAGAGTAGATATCCAACAGGGAAAGCCACGTTGCAGAAACGCAGCCTTCCCAAACGTTAAACTAGCACGCGGATGCGCACACGACCAGCACATACACACACCCTCACACAAAGCAAACACACCAACAAACACTAGGACAAAACGCACAAATAAAGGAACACATTTGGGCAGCACCTTGGAACGGTCAGCGGCGAAACCACCACTTTAGAGCTTAAACCGGTTTATGGTGCACCTAGTCTCACTCTTACCCCCACCATATTCCAAAGTCACAGGACAGTGTAAATAAAAGTTATCCATACCAAGTGAAACCCTAACATACGCAATGGCAACAAAAGGCATGTTATGTAAAACACAAAAACATTTTGTATATTACAAAAAGCAATCTCTATAAACCTAAAACGCAAGTACTCATTGCCTTTGCAGAAGACAGAGCAACATGGGAAACACCCTTAAAGACCCGACGAAACAAGCCAGAAGACAGAAATCAGTCCCGGTCGGATAAAAGAACAACCTGTAATAGATTACTACACCTGTTTTGTCAGACACAATCTAAAAGGAAAGCTCAGCGTCAAACACTAAAATGGCTGAACACAAAACGTGCGGTGAGTCTCAAAACAGTTGGATCATGACCATTAATGACTTTACTAAATGTAATTTAGGTGAAATTTAGACATAATATTATTGTATCGTATCATACATCATATATAAAAACAAGAAAAAAACCTCTTCAGTATTAACCATGAAAATGAACATTAAAATGAAATGACTTATCTTTAGCCATACAGTTACTGCATTCTGCTTTTTAGTTTCGTCATACATGTGTTAATGTTATTGCAAGGTATGATTATTATTTGTGCCATTGATTGATCTCTAGTACTATGTCTACGAAACGTAAGTGAATGTTAGTACCCTTTACCGATTAACCATTGGGTCGTAATCGCTGTTCCTTTACTAATTTCTTTTTTATAGATAACACATTTTTCTATTTTTAGTGACATATTTTGTGAGAAAACCATTTTTGTTTTCATTTTAACTGTGATATTGACCTTGTCCCAATCAACCATTAATAAGGCTGTTTTCCCTATAACAGTTAAAAACAAAGAAAAATATCAAACAGGGAATGCCACGCACCAAAAGCGTAGCCTCCTCAAAACGAACCCATACTTCTACCATGATTTACTGTTATCCTTCATGCCAGTTCAGAGATAGGACTCCGAACGGACATAGAATGGAATAAAGGTACATATATACATATATATAATATTCTACATATATAGAAATGCAAATTGTCACAAATTTTACCATTTTCAAGCGATCTGGCTGAAATCTGTATGACCGCATTTCTCAATAACAGTTAACATTTCTACTGTTTTAAATATGTCCTTCAAACCATATCTGAGATATGACTCATATATATATATATATAACCCGCTAAGACCTGGTTTGTTGATGATCTTTGATCGTCCCAAGATCCCAACAAAAGAATGATCCAAGATCCCGGGTAAATATAACGTTTCTCTACGGAATGAATAGAATTATGTTCTAAAACCAATTCGGAAGCACAGAGAAATGGAAATAACATTTTCTTCTGAAACTTTAACCTGGGGCAGTGATTCGGGAGTCAGATTGTTTCAATTATGTCAAAGACAAAATATTTTTATAGTAAATCATTTATTAAAGTTAGCATCACATTCTTTTCCTCAGAATATCAAATGTTCGGCCCCCAAATGATTTATTACTTTTTGTTTCAGTATCGTACAGTCTGTACTGATCTGAATTTGTTTAAGAGCATACAGTACATAGAGATAGTACCTAAAATTTCAAATTATGAAAATCCAGTAAAAAGTTAACGATGATTACTTATATATATATAAATTAAGACCGAGAAAAATACTCAAGTCTTGATCTGATCATTTTCAAGCATTTTATTGATGATTTTCTGAAACTTCTAATTTAATTTCCATGTACTTGCTCTTGCAGTTAGTCCTATCTATCTGGCCATTGATGAATATTAAATCTCCAATTATAATTGGATTATTGCATAAAAAACTTATGTCAATGCAAAGAATTGTCAAATACATGCTTTTTGTATGATATCACAAAATGTTTTAAGACTCATAAAATAAATTCAGATCCGCTATTTAAGCTGAAATTTAGATATAATTTTAGTTATATCATATCACACATCATAAATAAAAACAAGAAAAAACTCTTCAGTTATTACCATGAAAATGGACATTTAAATGAAATGACTTATCACTAAGTTTTTAACCATACAGTTACTGTATTTTGCCTTTTAATTTTAGTCACACAGGTGTAAATGTAAATGCAAGGTAGGATTATTATTTGGGTAATTGATTGATCTCTAGTACTATGTCTACAGTATATTTTACTGAATATTTCATGCTGTTTTTAGTTTGAG